>NW_024734615.1:7740552-7769772 GCF_018991925.1 Homarus americanus | reverse complement strand
TATGAAAATATTGATCTGATTTTAAAATTATTAAATATATCTTCCTATAACTAGTAATGTGTGAAAAAATATAGTAATTATAATTGCTCATATTGCTTTAAGGTGGAACACTGACTCAAGAGTCATTAAGACCGAGAAGGTTACCATTAGAAACATTACAAGATAATCTTAAATGACTGATTAATATACTCCAAGATGTTCTTGCTTTATAATTACTTGTTATTATTTTGTTGACACATTGTTTGACTCATGAAACTCCACAACTACCTATCATCATTCTCAGGCCGACAGTATTGTCAGACTGGCACCTACTGTCTCTTAGCCTTGAGTCTTCTCTCTGCCGTGAAAAACTCCCTTCAATTTGTCTTCAGAATTTTCAACTCTTGTCTCGGCTGCATCTTTGTTTAACTTTATTTTCCTTTATTCTTGGGTAATTGACATTACTGTATTTATTCATTTCGTTCGCATTTAGCAAAAAAATATTTTAAGCTAAGGTTTAGCTTTACCGCTAAAAACTATCATATATTATATGAAAGACAAATGTTCCGACCAACGAGATGGTATTGGAACGCGTCGCCCACCTGATCTTAGTCTTGAGAATATGTTCATCACATCAGGAACAACTGTACCTTCACAGTTTAAAAACAGTGTATTATGGTGATGTATTGTTGGGCTGTGCTTCCTTTTATCGGTCTATAACCTCCAATATGAACCTTTCTAACACTTGTTCTTCTTTCTTCCTGTCTCTTGATCTATGCGCTACAGTTCTCCCAATATGCACCCTGAAGGACATACAGGGCGAAGGCTGCAGTGAGTCTGTTGTTGTTATGATGTTTTGTGATAATTATATGAATTTGAAAAAGTGGTACACACTACATAATTTTTGAATAATTTAGAATAAAAAATATTGGCTTTGAGGTAGTATTATTTTCGCTATCTCTACTGACCTCTTCACTACAGGACCTTTGCACCTTAAAGACTATGAAAACCTCTTGTGGTGGGGGAGGTTGAAACAAGATAATCCATCGATGCTATAATGGAAGTATTTGAGGAAAATATCACACACAGAAGAGTAAGTTTGACCCAGGAAAATTAGATATATTAAAAATAACATGATCTGAAAATATAATGAAGGTCATTTATTTTCCAGTACAAACTACTAAAATTATTTTTTTATTAATTATATTTCATTTACAGTCGTCCCAAAAGCCATTTATACTGAGCTCATGAGCGATATATATAGATTTATATTTCGACAATTGGCCACATAATTTATTCTCGAAATGACATATATTAGGTGAATTTATCTAGTTGGTGTTACATGGTATATTTAGTATTTTAGCATGAAATTATGATTTATTTTTAAATCATAAAATAAAATTCCAGGATATTACTGACGAATGACCCGCCTCAACAATATCTTACCAATTAATTTAAACCTGACTCTTTTATTCAAGACACCATTTTGCTGTCTGAACATAACTTTAACGGTCTGGTGGTCAGGTCAGGTCTGTGAAAATCGGGCCAGTTTGGGTGCGGTGCCTGAAAATATATTCCCAAGAGCTGAAATTTACAAATATAATGAAAAAAAACGTCATCTGAAGAATCTTTACTGGCACAGCTACTAAAGACTAACCGCCCTAACATAATCAGACCTATAACTAACCAAGCATCTACCCCTCAAATAGTGTTAGGGTGGTTATCTTGGGTAAATAACATTGGGGTGGAATTTATTTCAGGTGATCTAACAACACTCAGAAATTGATGAAAGTCCTGATGAAAGTAAATAAAAGCTTGTAAATGAGTCTAATAAATTCAAGGGATGGTCTATTTTGATAACATGGTGGACAGGTGGCCGGCCGTTCACCCTCCTGCTACCCTCCTCCACCGGCTGAGAGGAGGCTGTGAGTTTTCTCTCGGACCTTATGAAAGGGACACAGAAGTCTTCACTGTTGACCCTTGGTGGCTGAAGGCTGTGGGCAACAAGTGTCACCTCAAAATGTATAACAATAATGAGGATATAATAACTATAGACCTATCTGAGCGATGGCAACAAAACATTTAACAACAGTGAACGTCACAGCGACTCACTCCCTTGAACTCGGACACTTGCATCCATCTCAAACTCAAACCAGCTTTTAACACAAGTATGGTTTGTTGTATTAACGCTTAGACCGCTGCAAGTACTGGATGTTGAGGGAGGAAATCACTTTAGGAATTCTAGAGTCTTGTTGTTTGTTACATTGGTTTTACATAACTTATTTTGAATAGATTTATTGATATATTCTTACTATATTAAACCTATAAGTAACACAAATAATATAAGACTAAATATATGAGATATTATACAAAGAAATTTTCCTCTAAACATATATACATAAAAAGATTACACGTCAACACAGCGACTGACAATATTCCTTCGTATTTATTCGTCCGTGTGAGAAAACAATGAACAGTAAGATATTAAATATTAAGACTAGATTAAACCAAACTCTTGGTTCATCTGAGGAGAACTCAATAATGTTACAGTTAATTTAGTGAATTGGGCCTTTATTAGTGAGGTTAATACTATTCAAAAGGAAATAATATGTGCCGATTTTCTAAAATAAATGAATTATCTTCCCATTTATTATCACGACACCAGAATAATACTTGCTGATGATGAAATATTAACATGTGATTTGAACAGCCAATCAATGCTTTAATATTCACATGTGGATTGGCCATTGAATATTTGCCTTTATATTAATATACATTATAAGGCGTTGTTAGCACTGTTTGTCCTCTCTCAGCCGAGAATGTTGTCTCCGCCATGTTGGATTCGTTAAAATAGAAACTAACTTAAGATCAGACCAATTTCAAAGATTTTCGAACTTTCGCTGATTGAGTTATCATCTTTCTCCAATATGGTGCTCAAAGACATTTGTTAAAAAGTTGTACGTTACCGAGTAATCTCTCACGTCAATACAAAGCTGGCGAGAGAAGCAAGAATCAAATAAACCATGGAAGAGAGCCAATCTTTTGCCAGATTTGAGGTCTCGTTCTTTTTATTATTATCATCTGAATATGTGATCGTTGGTCAGTAGATCTCAGCCTCCATTAATATCTCACACATTACGTGTTATTGTGGAGAAAAGAACGAGCTAGGTGGACCAACACGTTCAGAGGATGACGACTTGGTGTTATACTTCAAAATGAGAGAGAGAGTGTTTGAGTTTGAGAAGTACCTTATGAGTTTGTTCGTCCTGTTATATCAAGATGTCTACCTCTATGATCACTAAAACCATCAAAAGAATTGATTCTGATCCTCAACAAATTATTTCTGGCACGTTGTATATATGTATGTATATATATATATATATATATATATATATATATATATATATATATATATATATTAGTTAAATGACACTGAAATGAATGAATATTATTATTAATAGTAGTTGCATTATCGTAACAGAAAGAACAATTCATATTGTTTTCAGGAGGATAACATATACCACCATCCATCATCACTACATATAACACCACATCCCATCATCACCCACAACATAAACAGCCTACTACGCCCTAACACCAGAAATCCACCATCACTACATATAACACCATCCATCATCACTACATATAACACCAGCCATCAATATTTCCACCTTTATCATATCACCCTTTCGTCATCATCACTACATATAAACACCATCCATCATCTTTCCATCTCTTATATCCATCATCACTACATATAACACCATCCATCATCACTACACTTGTACCATCCATCAAAGCTTCTTCTCTTCATCTGTCACTATATATTTATCCATCATATCCACTACATATAACTCCACACATCCATCATCACTACATATAACACCATCCATCATCACTACATATAACACCATCCATCATCACTACATATAACACCATCCATCATCACTACATATAACACTATCCATCAACACTACATATAACACTATCCATCATCACTACATATAACACTATCCATCATCACTACATATAATTCTATCCATCATCACTACATATAACACTATCCATCATCACTACATATAATACTATCCATCATCACTACATATACCACCATTCATCTTCACTACATATAACACCATCCATCATCACTACATATAACACAATCCATCATCACTACATATAACACCATCCATCATCACTACATATAACACCATCCATCATCACTACATATAACACCATCCATCATCACTACATATAACACCTATCCTATATCATCACTACATATAACAACACCATCCATCATCACTACATATAACACTATCCATGATCACTAAGCATATAATACAAAAAAAACTGAAGTCCCTATTGAGAGGCAAAGCTACGCTCATTAAACATCTTACTTCAACGTCCCCTCCACTGCCATACATGTACGGTGTAATCAAGACCCACAAGCCCAATAACCCAGCAAGACCCATCATTAGCTCAGTTGGGTCAATCTCTTATAAACTATCTAAATGGTTAGTTACTTTACTAAATCCCCTAGTTGGCAACATTTCTAACTCCAATATCAAGAATAATACGGATCTGGTTGATAAACTCAATAACTTACACATTAATCATGATTTTAAACTGGTCAGCTTTGATGTAACGTCACTCTTTACAAAGGTCCCAGTTGATGATTTACTAGAGTTCCTCATAGATTCCCTGGATAACATTTCACTGCCTGTCTCGAAAGACGACTTCATCGAACTCATCAAACTATGTATTAAGGATTGCAAATTCGAATTCAATGGGGAATATTATGCTCAAAAATTTGGTATGGCAATGGGTAATCCACTCTCACCTGTATTAAGCAACCTATATATGGAATTCTTTGAAAAGAAACTATTAAGTAATATTTTACCACCCTCAGCAGTCTGGTTTAGATATGTTGATGATGTATTATGTCTCTGGCCAAGTAATGAGGACCTAAAAGCTTTCCTACCACAACTTAACAACTTAGCCCCCTCGATCAAATTCACTGTGGAATTAGAGCAAGACTGTAAATTGCCATTCCTAGACTGTCTGATACACAGAATAGGTAACACTTTTAAGTTCAGTATTTATAGAAAACCAACTAATGTGTGTTCATACATTCATTATTATTCTGCCCACCATAATAAAGTCAAACAGTCAGTATTTTCAACAATGTTTTTACGTGCCTTGAGAATTTGCAATCCGGAATTCATCGATGAGGAATACAAATATATATATAATATTGGCTCAAACCTTAAATACCCTAGATCTTTCATAGACAAATGCTTAAACATTACTAAGAAAACTTTTTATAGAACTGACCCCAAGCCCACCCATGACCATAAGAATATCTTAATATTACCATTTCACAAAAATTTCTCACACATTCCTGCACAGCTAAAAACCTGGAACGTCAATGTGGCATTTAAAAACTCATGCACTGTTAAACAAATGTTAATCAAGAACTCCCCCAACAACACAATTGGTTGCATTTATAAAGTTCCTTGCAAAGAATGTAATATGTTTTACTTAGGCCAGACAGGTAAAGATCTTGCAACTAGAATTAAACAACACAAATACAGTGTTAGGACAGGCCAGGAATCCAATGCTCTGTTTGTTCATTTGAGGGATAACAAGCATTGCATTGACTGGGATAATGCCTCCTCAATATTACCATGTAATTCAATTGATAGTAGGAACATCATAGAATCTAGTCTTATTAAACATACCGAAGCATCCAACATGAATTTGAGTAACGGCATGTACAAGCTGGACAATTTTGTAATTAAGAAGATTTGTGATCATGTGAGAAGGCCGGGTCACTTGACCATCTGACCTGACCACCAACCGTTGTGTGCTATTTAAAGATTAGTAAGGTCATTACCTAATACCTGACCATTGTGGACCTGGTCTCACCCTCCTCTGTATATATACACCTTGATTTGTATTACTCTCTCTAGTCTGTACTCACCCCTGAAGATGTGAATTACACGAAAGCGCTTGGGAACTTCGTGTTTTCTTCTTTCCTTGTGGTTATCAGCATATATATATATATATATATATATATATATATATATATATATATATATATATATATATATATATATATATATATATATATATATATATATATTATTTATATATATATATATATATATATATATATATACCTGATACCCAGCTTAACTTGGTCAATAAACTACAGGGTACCGTGTTAAGTGAAAAACGCTGCTAAATGAACAACAGAACCTGGATTAAATTCCAGTAGAAACTGGCAACCCCAGCTCCGCACGGCGACACACCAACTATGTTGTGAAAAAAATTTTATCTTTAACCTTGATAAGCGCCAGAAAAACAAGTAATATAAAGAGTTAGGTTAAGGGAAAAACCCAAAAGTTAAGTTAAAACTAAAAGGGTTATGTTAGTTTCGTTAGTAGAAAGTAATTGACATCTTGGGGATGGGCTGGTTTCGAGGCAGGGGAGCAGGCTACACTAGCCTCAGGTGATCACCATCACTGTCACCCACTTGGTATATTTCTAATAAATCCTGAAGTCATCTTCTGATCTCTACCTCTGTCACTATCACACTGGCTTGGCGCTGTGGTGGGACTAACGGCTGAAAGAACTTTCGTTATCTTTTTGGCGGCTGGTGTTTGCTGTGTCTTATTACACGTGATATGCGGCTCCTAGCCTGCACCAGCGGGTAGCAGAGACTTCTGGCGATTAGTCATCATTTGTCATGAGGAAAGGAGGACTTCATTCTCTGCACTCCTGGCACCATAATATCACTGACAAACTGTGTTCTTGAGAATGGCGCACCTTCTTCACTCCTCTTCACAGCTGATGATCTTGCCAACATCTGGGTAGGCAGTCACTTCAGGATCTCCTGATCACCTCCAGGATGTGTCTTCGTTAGTGGCCTGGAGGAAACCTTCAGCCTGGCGCCCAAACAGCTTCTCTGGCAAGGTCCTGCTACTGCAACGATGCAACCTCTTGATCACAGGTTCACTCCTCCTCTTACCTGGTATGCCATACACTTTATGTCCGTAAAGTGGCCAGATCGTAGCAATAGACAGCTGATCCCGTGCCTCCCCACCAGAGATACACAACGTTTGGCGTTAAACTTCTTCCAAAATTGTTTGTGAGAGCTTCTTCCAGTCGCCTCTCTTGTTCCTTGTCACCGTCCCTTACCCTCTGCGCTGTGGTGTCACAGCCATAAGCCATCAGCAGTGTTGGTAGATGAGTTCAAGGCTTGAACTTCTTTGCGATGCGCAGCTTTCTGGCCCGTATAACTCCTGGTCCATAGGCTGGATTAATGGCGTGGTGGGAGAGAAGACCACTTCATTGAGGTGACGATCCGCCGTAAGTCCAGGTGCGTTGTCAAGAACAGCTCCAAATGAATGGAACATTCTGTTGCTTTCATCCCCTGTTTCGCGTCAGAACGAAACGGTGATCAAACCCGAAGGACAGAGCGGACATCCGCCTTCGTAGTTGTGATGGACATTAAGCTGATCTGTATCATAATGGTATTCTCGCCGTTATTTTTTGCCCCCGGGCCTGGCTGATGCGATAACTTTGATTTTACAGGTACCGTTGCATTGGTGATATGGAGACGGAATAGTTCGTACATCTTCATTGAATCTTGCTAATTCTTTAAAGGTCTTGGGCGTTAGCTTTCGAAAAGACCAAGATTCGTCTCATTTAAGCCTGGTAAAATGGGTGTACTGTCCTTTCCTGTCCATGAAAGGAGGAAAATCCTAGCAACCACGGTGCTTTCAACTCCTCACCACTAATGTTATTGTTGGTGATCTTGTTCCTTCTTCTTAAGCCCTATGCAGCCAACCCAGAAGCATTGAAGGGTTTGGGCTCTGCAATTCCCAGCTTCGTGACACTGCTGCCAGCTCCATGCACTTTATAAATGACGTTTACAGAACGTAACCCCGTCGATAAGAGGGAGTACTGTATATTTAAATAAATAAATAAACAAATAAATTGGCAAATCTATTTTCAATGTGAAATATTTTACTCACACCAACATTAGTTCCAGTTAAATAACTGGCGCTAAGTGAGTCACTAGTGTACACCAGCCTGTAAATTTGATGCCAATACTTGAAGTGAATTGGCATTATTTTAAATAACCAACCATAAATAAATGGAAAAAATCAAGAGTAAGAAACATTATATTGTATGTATGTTGTGTTGTCAAAGGAAAGAAACAATTGAAACTCTGCAATTGTGTGTAAATGAAGCAGAAAGTCAGATCAGCAACCTAAGACTTGGTCACAATTTTCTTGATGCCATATGGAAGTAGGGTCTACCATTAGACAATACTGTGCATTATGCTTCAATATCTTCCCAGTAGTATCTCCCTGTTTGGTAGCTGCCTAAAACTTTTGTATATACTTTGAAACAACATGATAAATTAGACAAACAATGAAACAAACAAAAAAAGTTATTTACCAAGACCTTCTCTCTGAGAACAGAGATGGAGGGAGGGAGATAAAGGGCTGCTATATATATATATATATATATATATATATATATATATATATAGATAGATAGATAGATAGATAGATAGATAGATAGATAGATAGATAGATAGATAGATAGATAGATAGATATATATCTGAATATATATCTATACAGTATACCCATACTTAGCGGTCAATTGAACCCAGGGTCCCGCGTGAAGTGAAATCAGCTTAAGTGAACAACAGAACATATGGGATTAATTCAATAAAACCGGCCAACCCCAAACTCCACTTTTGACGACACATACCTATGTTTGTAGTAAAATAACATCTTAATTTTATGATGGTACATGCACACAATTAATACTTAAGAGAAATAGAGAAATACAGTCGCCAAGTTAATGTCCATTCAAATAATGGACTCATCCCTCCCCTCTCACACTACACTGCCGGTCTTCCCTCTCAGAGAAATTTTGGGGGAAAACCACTAAATTTTAATAAATAATACCTCAAACTAAAGTTAGATAATACAATTGACATTGCTTGATTCAGCAAGACAGGAATATTTTGAATATAATATATATTTTTGCAAAAGATAACATAGTTACCTGAAAAATTTTATCTAAAATTTGTATGTTTAATGCAAAATATATGATGTTTACATTCAAAATGATCGCAAATTATAAAATTCAGCAATGTAAATTATATTCTGACGGGTAATTTGTATGAATTTTATGAGCTAAAACAAATATCTTCAGTTAATAAAAAAAAAAATCTTCCACGACCTTATCTGTCAATCAAAATTCCCCACCTTGCCTCCCCCCTCTTCCAACCACTCGGTCAGTCCCAACCTCCCCACCCCCACCCCACAATCCTCCTTCCAGAGTTTTTAACATTTAGTATTAAATAATACCTCAGATTAAAAGTTAGGATAATATAATTGACATTGCTGGATTCCTTGTAAGACCAGGAATATTTGAATATAAATGTCATATATTTTCACAAAGATAACATAGTTAATTTGAGAAAATTTTATCTAAAATTTGTATGTCTAATGCAAAATATGATGTTTATATTCAAAATGATCATCAAATTATAAAAATTCAAGCAATGTAAAATTATATTCAGACCGGGTAATTTGTATGAATTTTATGAGCTAAAACAAATATCTTCAGTTAATAAAAAAAAATAATTCTTCCGAGGTAACAGATGAATTAGGTCGGTCCTCCTCCCAGGATATATATATAGAAATATCTTGATAAATCAACAGGAAGATGGAAACAAGATTTATCTTATCACTTTCATTGTGGATTTACATGAAATATAGATATATATAGATATAATATATATATATATATATATATATATATATATATATATATATATATATATATATATATATATATATATATATGTATATGTAATGTGTGTGTATGTATGTATGTATATATATATTTATATATATATATATATATATATATATATATATATATATATATATATATATATAACACACACACACCTAGACCCCGACTTACATTCACATTGGACTTCACGACCTTGAATATAGATAAAAAAAAAAAAAAATTTAAATGACACGCATTTCTATACGAACAGTTTCCAGTATGTAGTCTCCATGTATAATTAGAAAATATAGGGGGCCCCATGTGCATTCCCTGACTACATTAAAGGTTAAGTGCTCAGTCACACTGTATCCATTCCTAATTATTTATTACTTTACTTGTACTGTATCCATTCATCATTATTCATTACTTTTACTGTACTGTATTTCATTGTGAATTTTTATTAAAAAAAAAAAAAAAAAAAATTTTTTTTTTTTTTATCTATGTCGGACTTGACCTGGTTTGGGTCTAACCCCGTCGTAAGTCGGGGTCTGGAATGTATATATATGATATATATCTATATATATATCTATATATAGATATATCTATCTATCTATCTATCTATCTATCTATCTATCTCTCTCTCTCTCTCTCTCTCTCTCTCTCTCTCTCTCTCTCTCTCTCTCTCTCTCTCTCTCTCTCTCTCTCTCTCTCTCTCTCTCTCTCTCTCTCTCTCTCTCTCTCTCTCTCTCTCTCTCTCTCTCTCTCTCTCTCTCTCTCTCTCTCTCTCTCTCTCTCTCTCTCTCTCTCTCTCTCTCTCTCTCTCTCTCTCTCTCTCTCTCTCTCTCTCTCTCTCTCTCTCTCTCTCTCTCTCTCTCTCTCTCTCTCTCTCTCTCTACCCCTCTCTCTCTCTCTCTCTCTCTCTCCTCCTACCTCTCTCTCTCTCTCTCTCTCTCTCTCTCTCTCTCTCTCTCTCTCTCTCTCTCTCTCTCTCTCTCTCTCTCTCTCTCTCTCTCTCTCTCTCTCTCTCTCTCTCTCTCTCTCTCTCTCTCTCTCTCTCTCTCTCTCTCTCTCTCTCTCTCTCTCTCTCTCTCTCTCTCTCTCTCTCTCTCTCTCTCTCTCTCTCCCTCTCTCTCTCTCTCTCTCTCTCTCTCTCTCTCTCTCTCTCTCTCTCTCTCTCTCTCTCTCTCTCTCTCCCCTCCTCTCTCTCTCTCTCTCTCTCTCTCTCTCTCTCTCTCTCTCTCTCTCTCTCTCTCTCTCTCTCTCTCTCTCTCTCTCTCTCTCTCTCTCTCTCTCTCTCTCTCTCTCTCTCTCTCTCTCTCTCTCTCTCTCTCTCTCTCTCTCTCTCCTCTCTCTCTCTCTCTCTCTATAACCTTATATATATATATACGTCCGTGCCCATAAAAAAAAAAAACTCACACCACCACAACACCTCCCCTCCACACCACCACCAACACCTCCCTCCCTCACCACCACCAACACCTCCCTCACACCACCACCAACACCTCCTCACACCACCAACACCTACCTCCACCACCACAACACCTCCCTCACACCACCACCAACACCTCCCTCCACCACCCCAACACCTCCCTCACACCACCACCAACACCTCCTCACACACCACCACAACACCTCCCTCACACCACCACCAGCACCTCCTCACACCACCACCAGCACCTCCACCACCACCACACCTCCTCACACCACCACCAACACCTCCCTCCACCCCACCACCAACCTCCTCACACCACCAACACCTCCTCACACCCAACACCTCCCACCACCAACACCTCCTCACCACCTCCCTCCCACCACCACCACCTCCCTCCACCTGCACCTCCCTCACCACCAACACCTCCTCACACCACCACCAACACCTCCCTCACCACCACAACACCTCTGCCCACCTCCTCCACACCACCACCAACCCCACACCACCACCAACCCTACCTCCTACCACCAGCCCTACCTCCACACCACCTCCTCACACCACCAACACCTCCTCCCACCTGCATCCCTCACACCTCCTCACCACCAACACCTCCCTCCACACCAACACCTCCTCACACCACCACCAACACCTCCTCACACCACCACCAACACCTCCCTCCACACCACCACCAACACCTCACACCACCAACACCTCCCTCACACCACCACCAACACCTCCTCACACCACCACCTCCTTCACACCACCACCAACACCTCCCCACCCCACCACCAAGACCTCCCCACACCAACACCAACACCTCCTTACACCACCACCAACACCTCCCTCACACCAACACCAACACCTCCCCAATCTCCCACCACCAACACCCCTCACACCAACACCAACACCTCCCTCACTCCCACCACCAAGACCTCCTTCACACCACCACCAACACCTCCCTCACACCACCACCAACACTCCTTCCACACCACACCAACACCTCCCCACACCAACACCAACACCTCTCCCTCACACCAACACCAACACCTCCCTCACCCCACCACCAACACTCCCTCCTTCCACACCAACACCAAGACCCTCACCCCACCACCAACACCTCCCTCACACCAACACCAACACTCCCCTCACACCACCACCAACACCTCCCTCACACCAACACCAACACCTCCCCACACCAACACCTGACCTCCCACACCAACACCTCCCCACACCAACACCAACACCTCCCTCACAATCACATCACCAACACCTCCCTCACACCAACACCCACACCTCCTCACACCACCACCAACACCTCCTCCACACCAACACCAACACCTCCCCTCACACCACCACCAAGACCTCCTCTCAACACCAACACCCTCCCCAATTCCCCACACCAACACCTCTTCCACACCAACACCAACACCTCCCCCACACCACCACCAACACCTCCCTTCACACCAACACCAACACTCCCTCACACCAACACCAACACCTCCTCTCACACCAACACCAACACCTCCCTCACACACCAACACCAAACTCCCACACCATCACCACAACACCTCCCCACACCACTCACCCACACCTCCCTACACCAACACCTACACCCCCACACCACCACCAACACCTTCACACCAACACCAACACCTCACACCACCACCACACCTCACACCACCACCAACACCTCCCCCCACACCAACACCCACACCTCCCTCACACCAACACCCACACCTCCCCCACACCACCACCGACACCTCCCCCACACCAACACCCACACCTCCCCCTCACACCACCACCAACACCTCCCTCACACCACCACCACACCTCCTCACACCAACACCTCCCCACACCACCACCAACACCTCCCCACACCAACACCTCCCCACACCAACACCAACACCTCCCCCACACCCACACCAACACCCCCACACCAACACCCCCACACCAAACCACACCTCCCCACACCACCACCAACACTTCCTCACACCAACACCTCCCCACACCACCACGAACACCCCACACCACCCACCCACATCCCCACACCACAATCAACACCTCCCTCACACCACCACCAACACCTCCCTCACACCACCACCAACACCCCACACACTCACCACCAACACCCCACACACCACTAACACCTCCCCACACCAACACCACCACCAACACCTCCCCCACCACAGCACCACCAACACCTACTTCCACACCACCACCAACACCTCCCTCACACCAACAACACCACCACCAACACCTCCCACACCACCACCAACACCTCCCCACATCACCATCAACACTCTCACACTACCAACACCTACTTCACACCACCACTGACACTTCCCTCACACCACCACCAACACCTCCTCACACTCACCACCAACACTCTCACAGCACCACCCACACCTACTTCACACCACCACCTCCCTCACCCTGGTCACTTCTATTAAATTTTATAAGCAAAAACAAAACTCAACCTAAAGGACATAAATTAACAATAATATTTCTCACCACAGGCGCCAACTGTCAAACATGTCTCTGTCACCCTCCCTCCCTCCCTCCTCCCAGCAAAGGGTTCTGGTTATACAATAGGCTTTAAGTTTGTATCTTATATAAAATCACAGACTAAAGTTGGGAGAATATAATTTGCATTGCTGGAATCCTTGCAAGACAGCGGATGATTTGAATATAAACGTCATATATTTTGCACAAAAGATAAAAATTTTGCTGTGTAATAAAATTCTTAAATTAGATCTAAAATTTGTATGTCTAATGCAAATTATAGCATGTTTGTATTGAAATTAATCGCTGTCTTGTGAGTCCAGCAATGTAAATTATATTCTCCCAGGTCATTTCATGAAATTTTATGAGCAAAACAAAAGCTGATTTAAACATAAATAAACAAATAAAACTCACCAGACTTCGCCTTAACTGTCAAAGCACACCTCACTTCCCTCCTCTCCCTCCCTTCCTCTCTCAGCCAGGTTTTAGGCTTACAGTTTTATCTTATATAATATCTCTGTACTAGAGTTAGGAGATTATACTTGCATTGTTGGAGTCCTTGCAAGACAGTGAGTAATTTGAATATAAACGTCACATATTTTACACAAGAGACAAAAAAATTTGCTCTGTAATAAAATTCTTAAATTAGATCTAAAATTTGTATGTCTAATGCAAATTATAGCTTGTTTATATTCAAATTGGTCGCTGTCTTGTGAGAATCCCAGCAATGTTAATTATATTCTCCCAGGTCATTTCACTGGCATTTTAAAAGGAGAGAAGCTTAGTAGGAGTGTTAAATAAACACACAGACCTTCGGCAGAAACTGTCAAACATATCACCTCAACCCTCCCCACCACTTCTGGCTGGATGCCTCTTCCCTCCTTCCCTCTCTGCCAGGTTTTAGGCTTACAGTTTTATCTTATATAATATCTCAGACTAAAGTTAGGAGATTATAATTGTATTGCTGGAATCCTTGCAAGACAGCCAATAATTTGAATATGAACGTCATATATTTTACTCAAGAGATAAAATAGTACATTAGTGTACAGTACTGTAGTACATTTTTATAATATAAAGTTTTTCAACTGTATTTTTGAGTAGATTTACGTAAATATCTTCATTTATTTTCATCCATTTACATGCACACACCATACTAAAAGAAACGCTAAATAAATAACCCTAGTGCAAAGCTGGAGTGCACATGTACTAATTTGATTACGGTACTAAAATTGTTATGTCTATTGCAAATTATATGTTGTTTATATTTAAATTAATCACTATCTTACAAGAATCCCAGCAATGTAAATTATGTTCACCCAGGTTATTTCACTGGCTTTTTATAAGAGAGAAGCTTAGTCACTTAAGAACTGATAAATAAACACTCTGCACCAACTGTCAAACGTACTATCTCACCTCCTGCTTCCCCTCCCCCATGACCCCTCGCTCCTCTTCCCTCTCCCCATCTGCCCAGCATTGCTGGAATCCTTGTAAGACGGTTGTGGGGTTTTTAGATGTTTGGTTCACACTCAGGATGGGTTGGAGAAAGGAAACTCACAATGTGCTCTCTGTATACATGTTGTATTGGATGTACAATGCAGCTTAGTGCTGGGAAGGCAGCATGGTTACAAGCGTGATGTAGAGAGAGCTGGTTGGTGAGGACGCTCAGAGGAGGACAGCTTGTGGGTCGCCATGCTCGCCGGCGGGAGCGAGGACCGCCAGGCAGGCGGAGGAGGAGGAGGTGGTGTTGCTGGCTGGTTGGTGTAGGTAGAAAAAGCGCGATCACAGTTCAAGTTTAGAAGCTCCAAAAGTTGTTGGTAGCGAAAGTCAGAGCGGGGAAGATGACAGAGGAAGGAGTAGGAGGTTAGAAGGAATTGAAGTGGGAGAGAGATGTGCTGGCACGATTTGTTGAAGGCATAGCGCACGTATTTGGTCTTTGTCTGTGTTGGGTGTGTGATCCGGGTCACCACCTCCGGATTGTGTCAGTTCAAGTTTAGGTGTCCAAACAATCTGTTGCGGCAAGAGCGTACCGGCTTACCACAAGAGCCCACGAGGTCAGGTCTTAAATAGCGGGGGTTGGCGTGGCTTAGTAGTTGACCCCGCCTCCGTGGGCGGCGCTGGTTGACCTAGACCACGAGGCATACACTGTGGAATTCGCTGGGTCGGCTATGCAGCGACAAACAGCGTAGAGAAATCCACTACGGGTTAATAATTTTAATATAAACGTCATGTATTTTGCACAAGAGATAAAAATTAATCGCCTGTATCACATTACAGTAGTGATTTTAAGATTAAGAGTGTATGTGCGTATATAGTATTCCACATACACGTAAGTATAAAGACAAAGTTTATGTGATGATCGGACAACGTCCATTTCGGTTAACGTCACGTTTCCAAGAACGTATCTAGGACGTTAACTCGCATGACTACCTACAAAAAACAATGTTTTTTTTTATTCTAGAAGATGGGCTGAGGTGCATCTGGGTAGGCTCTCAGTCTTTTTAGTATTTTGTGTTTCTCAAGTACCAAACTAAATTATTCCATTGAAACAACACTTCGATTTAGTGGGAATTGGTTAAAGCGACCTGTCTTGGAACGTATCGCTGCGGTTATATCGACGTTCTACTGTACATTACAATGTACAGTATGGTATTGCACGGCATAGTACGATACAGTACAGTACAGTACAGTACAGTACAGCTGTTGTTAATGGTCATCTGCCATCTGTTTTGTTTGTGTACCTTTGTTCTGTATCCAGTACTGTTGACTTAAAGGTGAGAAAATTAAATAATTATACTAATGAAAGGAACCTGGATGACTTAGAGGCATGTGAAATAAAACTGAAGAGCAAAGAAGAGGGGGTTAGTGGTGACAAGTGAGGGAAACAGTCTAAAATGTAAGATAGAAAGAAGAGATATCTAAATATTCAATCATTGCTCTTTTTTGCTGCCATCCATTTCAAACTGGTATGTGGGTAATAGATACTTGTCTTTGTCTTTATTGCAGATCCTCACAAGCAGCGCACCTACGTCACTTGAATGAGCTCGTTGAGGCTCAGGCTCAGTATTATGAAGAGTCTCACAAGGTGATGATGGTACTTCAAAAGGATCTGGCAAGGTATGTTGCTGAATCCTGAAGGACAGTACAATAGAATTTGAATGTAACAGTGACAATTATCTTGTACACAGTTCAAAGGATTTTTATAGAATACTGATCATCAACAAGTGAGTGGAATTGCACCGATGAGAACTCACCAGAGTCCACCATTACCAGGGGTCTGGACTGTTCAGCTACAGGTTATACAACCTTGACAGATCAGTGTAATTACTGCACAGTATCTCCTAACCTATCAAACCAGGGTCACTTGTATTTTGAATTTCTATCCCTGCTGCTTTGAAAACCAGTGTGGCTTCAGGTTCACTGGAATAAACTCTCTTTGTTGGTTCACTTGTACCTCAGACCTATAGTAGCAATGATTATACATCCCATACTAAGACCCTTATATTTACTTCTCACATTTAAGCTGTACAGACATAGATAGTTGACTGTCAGTCTTCCTTTGGATCAAACTGGAGACTATTTATTTCACAGTTTGTCATTAGATGTTGATAGTGTTGGTGCTTGTAACAGTCCTTATATTTTAACTAGGTAGTGCATGTATAAAGTGAGTGGTGTTAAGTGAGACATCTTGGTTTTTGTCGTAATGAAAGTTGTTTTGCAAATGATCCAAGTAGATTCCTGATAGATGTTAGTACAGTACTTGGAGGCTAAAATACCTGATGCAGTGGGTGCAGATACTGACTTAGTGGAATTTTCTAGGACTACTGTACATCAATGTGCCACCCTATGGGCTCTGATTTCAATCCCCAGTCACATCTCTGATCCGATAGTGAGGTAGAAAAATATATGCATTACCTTACTGCCCTACACCAATCACACATGCTGCAAACTTGCTAGGGGTGGGGAGGTCTATTTGAGGGAAGGTGTTAAGGGGGAAATTCTTTAAAAGGATTTCCCAAATATAGTCACTTAGGATCATCAAATGACTAAATCAGCTTAATATTTATTTGTGAACTACAAAACTTTGTCCCTCAGGTCTGAGAAGGTTGCTTGACACTGAAACATTACGCTTGCTGATTGCGAGTTTTGCTTTCCCAGAGAGAATTACCAAGGCTTTTATATTTTTCTGTATTTGCTCACCGATATGAAATTACAATTAGCTTATTTTTTAACTATTGCTTATGAGTTGGTTCCTTGGATATAAGACCTCCACAACATAGATCATTCTGAAATAGGATCCCGTAGGTGTTGTTGGTGACCTAAAAGGCAGTAGCTGAAATATTGAAGCATGAACCCCAGTTTTATTATGTGAGAAGTCGAGGGACTTTTTCCTCCTTACTGCCTTGTTAGGGTTAATGTGGTGAATGTTAGACCAAATGATTCCTTTTTTATTGGTTCGGGTTAAGATACAAATAAACCAACTGGTGAGGTTTGTTACTAACAGTCAAAATAACCATGGGGCTAAGAGTTCAGATCATTAATTTAATCCTGGTTCATAGTGTGGGGACTAGTTGTGTTGATTAACTTGCTGCTACACACTATACCTCAGGCAATGGTATGCTCTGCCTAGGGGTCTTCCAGTGTGTAGTTGGTGGAATCTCATTGGTCGCTTCTTCCCTCAGCTATGAAACAGTATTTCATGTATCAGTCTTCTATTTCTATCTTTGTTTTATTTTTGTTTTTAAACCAGTATCATCTGTACTTACTGTCCTTGTCATAAGTCAATCAATCAGGTTTACATAGTCAGGGACAATTTAATATCACAGAGGAATAATGCTTTTTAAATGCACTGTAAAGCTATTTGTTATTATTACATATTTGCACATACAGTACAGTATACCTGTATTCAGTATTTGTTATTTTTTCCTTACTCTTGTAAGCTATTTCCTACTATGCTGGAGGATGGCTAGAACCAAGAGCAAACACAAATTCTCTCTTCGTCTGTTGGCA
Source organism: Homarus americanus (assembly GCF_018991925.1). Lineage (NCBI taxonomy): Eukaryota > Metazoa > Arthropoda > Malacostraca > Decapoda > Nephropidae > Homarus > Homarus americanus. Next base: position 7,751,020 of record NW_024734615.1, on the reverse strand, counting down.
TCCATTCACTATACAGTACAGTCTGTAACAGACCCATAAACCAGTCCACATTAAACTCTATCATTTGTCTATATTGCTGAAACCTGGACATTCAACCCCTTCACTTATAGTTCTGTATGTCCTTCATGCCATCCATACAGTGTACACTTTTTGTTTTACCTGTCTGACACACACACACACACACACACACACACACACACACACACACACACACACTCACCACTCACTCACTCACTCACTTTACCATAGATGTATCCTGTTACACCTATAAAGATATCCTTTGCAACTGTAACAGCAGATAAGTTTCAAACTACTAGAAGGGGTTAGATGTGGAAGAGTAAGGATAAGGTTTGAAGATTAATGTCCTTTATGCTTTATAGACTTTAGTTTATATAGTAATGACCTCTGTCCTGTCTACAAGAGCATGTTCCACCTCTCCTCTGTTAGTCCAGCATGTTGTTGTGTTGCCCTCACACAGTTTGTCCTGTAGTGTATCTGATTGCTTGGTCATATCTTTCTTTAATGTGCACTAAGCTTGCCATGTAGTGCTTGACCAGTTAAAGATTGGTACTATATTCAAATAATCTTCATATGTATTTATGTGTATAACTATCTGTGTGAGACTTTTTTTTCTCCTGGAAACTTGTCCTGTTTTTCTGTTTACAGAGGGAACAGTAAGTAGGAAGCTTAGGATACTTGTGAAGGAGATTAACAGTCTGTCAGATATTTGATGGCTATCCTCTAGAATCTGTAGTCTAGATGTACACACACTATATTCAGGTCTCAATATGTGGCTTAGAGTATTTACTATTCAGTGAAATGCTTGCTTACATATTGGGGTTGTCTATTCAAGTCTGAAAGGAAGGTATGAAATGATACCCCCTTACCCCACAAACTCTCTTCTGTTTTTAATTTCTTTTTACTCTTATTTGTTTGCCCCCTAGGCCCAGATGTGGGTCGATGACCTGTGCCCAGGTGGGCTATTCCCCATAAAAAAAAAGCCATTCGATTTTTATTATAACATCACGACGATGAAAATACAGTGTACGAGCTGGCTTAGGAGTAGTCACTATCACTAGTCCTAATTTTTGTCTTTGGTATCACGGATTGTTCCGACTTGGAGGTAGCAATGCCCAAAGTTTTAACAATGTAACTCAGCTTCTCCCCCTGGTCAAACCTCCTAAACACATCATATTTTGCTAGCACTTCCACTTGATGGCCACTTTCCACTCATCTTAAATAAGAATGCACAGTACAATACCTGTAATACAGTCCAGTAAAGAGAGGCACAGCTGAATATTGGCTGGAGATTCAAACAAACGGAAACCATTGTTGTTGTTGTTGTGGGACTGTAGCTACAAGAGTCTGCACAAAATTATTTGTAAAATTTTGGTAAAAATTTTTAGTTAAAAATATTTATTTGTTTATTTTTTTATTTAACCAAATTCCGTATGGGTGATTTTTTTTTTTTTTTTTCTCGTAGGCCCAAAATTTTGGGCATAATTTCAAAATTCCTTATACAAATTCCATCACCAAGTATTCCATAATGCAGGATGCCTGTTTCTGAACTTTGTCCTGTTCTGTAAAATTCTAATTTAGTCCAACAATCAGAGCAGAACTGAAGTCATTGATACCAGGTTCGCCACCAATAACCGCTTTGTTAACAAAATTTGCTGTGCAATAAGATTACTGTAATACATAACATACCCTAAAATAAAATTGCACATATTTTATGTACCAAAACTAGCTTCTTCCACACTCAAACCATCATCTAAGCGACTCCACACAGTTCAGCCAGGCAGTCAACCAGCTGACTCTGAGACGTGTGTGTGTGTGTGGCGGTGTCGTATTTGTCAGTTTGATTTTATTTACAGTATTCATTATTATACAGGTATTCACATATGATAGCTTCTTATGGTGTAAGTTTTATCATGATAATATAGAATATTAAATATGTAATAGAAAAAATACAATGCAGGGGGTCCCCGGGTTACAAACGGGTTCCGCTCCGGAGAATGTTCTGCAGTTGGAACACATGCTATGTGCACACCGTACTTACAGAACAATGTTTAAAATCCCACTATATCATAGCCTAAGTCCTTATATATGTAACCGGTCGGAATTCTACCTATTGTGGTTTTTGAGTTATAGTGGATGGTAATGCAGTGGAAGCGCCCCTCAGAGAATACCGAACCAGCACAAACACAATTAATAAAAGTATTTTCTGTGACCATGGAATAGCTAGTACCAGTGATTAGGGTTAATGAGACGCACTGGTAAAAAAAAAACACTTTTATTCCTTCCAACACTACAGACGGAATCAATAATTGTACACAAGCACTAGAGTAATTTCTTAGCGTAGCTTACATCACTACAATGGGAAACAAAAGTTGTACATGGCATCAACAAAATTATTAAAAGAACTAATAATGTGGGGGTACTACATACACCAGAACAGACACAAGAACAAAGAACTCATTAAACAACCTTCGTACATCCTACATCACTTAGTAGCATATAAAACAGTAAAAAAATATTACTTGCACAGATGAAAATGTCTTAAGTGCATCCGACAAAATTATAGTAATCCCTGAGGAATAGAGATCCTGATTTAGTCATACTACACAAGAACATGGATCACTCATAGCCTGTCTGGAATGACCCACAAAATACTATTATCCTAACTATCCTACCTACACAGAACCCGAAAGTTGTAACTACTAACCTGTCAAGTGGCAGGCATTAACAAGAAACTGAGAGAGTCACTCATGACCACAGGCAGGCAGGTGCTCTGCTGTTTTATCATTACTCTTTCTAGGTTCAGGAGTCATGCATGCATTTCTCCACCAACACCCGTTCAGAATGCACCATTACTTTAAAGTGCTACAGCATCAACCAATTCTTGAAGAGGAACTCCTACTCCCCACGTGTGCAATCAACCATAAGGATGTTGATCTCACACCTGGACTTGGCTATTTGAACCACATGTACCCAACACTGGGGAGATGAATGTCTCTACGTAACCACTAGAACTCCTGGTCCCACCATGTGACCCTTCATTCACTCAGTCTGCACTCAGTTGGCTTACTCCCAGTACTTCATGGACAGGAAGAGAGCAACTGTTGGCCCAGCCTAGTTAGGCCAGCTCAGAGTACAGTACAACCTGGTGAACCCTGCTCAGCTGAGGGAGGGGTTCTAATTCCTGTTAGCAGGATTTTTCACTGACTGACTGAGGAGATGTGTGGGTAGTTCCTGTGGTGTTGTATGAACCTAGGTGGGGAGATTCGATGAACCAGATCGACCATATCCAAGCTCTGCGGCCAGTCACGGTAGTTTGGTAAATAGGGACACCTGTCTATTCGCCGCCGGTGGGTATCCACCCCGTGAGTAGCCAGCTATATCTTCCAAACCACCATCACCACCAACCAAGTGGGGTCTCGTGACCCTGCAAAAGGAGTACAGTACTTTGTTAACTACCGTTAAATTCTTCTCCGCCCTATCTAAACACTGTCTGAGATTGAATAAGGACTTAATTGCAACACGGATGAACTCGTGGGAAGGGACGAGGCCACGTGGTTGCTTTTCTCTCTCGCTGAGCACGTATTTAGACGTCCGTCTAGGTCAATGACCGTGAACTTACTGAGGCCGGGCCAATGTCTGCATACCCCAGGGCACTCGCCTGCCCCCAACCCGTGACATCATCTATTCATGTATTTTCATTAGTTTTCTTGAGACACACACAACATATTTTGAACTTGGAAACTATCCACAATAACTTTAAATTTTATATTTGTCTTTTAACTTCATACATCGTGTCTACATTAATTCGATAAAGTACATTTAACTTTCTATAGGCCTAGTTCAAAATGCTTCCACCCCTTGTCGAGGGCGTTGCTTGGAGTCTTTGTCTTAAAATGCCACGAGGCATGAGTGTTTTAGCCTGGCCTAATTATGTTTTCCTGTTTGCCAGATTGGTCATTTTTGTTCTAACATCTCTAAATATCACATTAGAATTTCTGAATATTACATATACCCCCTGTACATCTAAAATCACTTAATATAAGAGAAAATAAGAAATAGAATGGCAAAATACAGTACAGTCATCCCTTGGTTATAGCGCACTTGGTTATCGTGATTTTCGTTATCACGCCTCCATCAAAATCTGCACACCTGCCGTTATAGCGCATTTTTCAGGCCGTGAATTTGGTTATCACACATTTGCCTCCAGGTGTAATGTTAACTTACATCTATTGAGGATAAACTTTCACCTACAGGGACAGGAGAAAAACTTTCTCAGGTTTCTTACAGCATTTTTGCATCCCTATTCAACATGAGCAAGAGAGCAAGTGATGGTAGTGTTGTTTCAAAAGCTAGTAGAAAGTGTATAAGCTTAGCCGAGAAATTAGATGTGTTCAAACGATATGAAAAAGGGGAGAGGTCTGTGGATATTATATGGAGCAAGCAATGAACATATTTTCTGAAGTGGATCCATTAACAGAACAAAGCATTAAAATTTAAATAAATGCAAATGACCTCTACATAAAGTTGAATAATGAGAAAAGAAAGCAGCTGTACAAGGTTCTTTCGACAGCTTTATTATTCAAAGGCCTAGACCATCAACTTCAGCTTCACCATCAAATTCAGAATCATAAGTAGCTTCAACATCAACTTCAGGTTCAGTAACAGTTTCAGCAACAGCTTTATGGAAAGCTACAGCTTCAGCCAGAGTTGAACCTACAGCTTTAGCCAGAGTTGAACCTGATGATGTCGTCATCTGAGTAAAAACTTGCACAATATTCATTGGCTGTCCTTATGTTTTAGACTTTACCACCATTGGTGAGTGGAATTTTTGTTTTACATTCATAAATACTATTTAAAACATATACAGTATGAACAATAAATAAGTGTTGCTTTCATATTCATATGTAGAGAAATGACGATATGCTTTCACATGTATGCACTTACTGTTCATATGTTGGCGTTCCCAATCGTCTCGCCTTATTCCTTTACCATTAGTGGTTAGCTACTTCAAGTGTTCCATTTATTTACATTAAATAACATTACTTAAAACATACATACAGGTATTAATTTTTTTAAATTAAGTTCACTACAGCTACAACCAGGGTCTTATTTTCTTCAGTTTCTTATGTAGAACCATCGTCACTGACGAAAACAATGCCGTCTTGTCTCCTCGTGTGTGTTTTAATATTCTACGTATTATTAATGAATTGCATTGTTCATTTCACATATATAAACATTAATTCAATCAAATACATATTCAGTAAAACAATAATGAATCTTTTGTACATATTCTTAAGATAAATGACTGTTTCCTTGAGTGTGCACGTATACATTTGCGTTCCACTATCAGTCTCACTTTTTCTTTAATATCAGTGGTTACTTCTACTGTACATTAAATAACATTAATTAAAACATACATATTTTTTACATTAATTTTACTACAACAACAACCAGGGTCTTATTTTCTTCAGTTTCAGGTGGATAACTGACATTATGGGTGCAAACACTGACAACAACAATGCCGTCTCTTATCCTTTTGTGTGTTTTAATATTCTACGTATTATTAATGAATTGTAGATTAATTTCGCATATATAAAGATTAATTCAATCAAATACATATTCAGTAATAAACAATAATGAATCTTTTGTACATATTCTTAAAAAGAAAACTGAAGCGGTATCCTTAAATGCGCACGTACAATATATGTTGGCGTTCCCAATCCATCTCTTTTTTTTCTATTTGCCATTAGTGGTTAGCTACTTCTATTGTTCCATTTATTAACATTAAATAACATTACTTGAAACATATATACAGTGTATTAATTTTTTTACATTAGTTTTACTACAGCAACAACCAGCGTCGTATTTTCTTCATTTTCTCGTGTAGAACTATCGTCCTGGACTCCCGGCTGTAAACACAAATGAAAACAATGGCGTCCCAACCTCCTCTTGTGTGACCATATTATTATTCATTTATATTGTATAAGATGCATTCAGAATCATTATTTAAAGAATATAGTTTGCAAAATTCATTAATTGTATTGTTTTGGGGGGAAAAAAGGGTAAAAAGCCACACAAAAGATATGAAAAGGTCACACTTCGGAATGCATCTCATTATTATTGCTTTATTTTAATGGTAATTAATGATTCGCGATACGATGATTCACCTTACACTGCAATATTGGAGGACACATTACCGTCGTTATTCGAGGCTTTGCTGTACTCTCGATTTAATGGAATCCGATATCACAAACGCTCGATTTAGCGGAAGGAATTTTTTCAGTTATTTTTCACTCAATTTAGTGAACTAGTTCGCTCAGTCGAGATTAATTCCGTTAATATGGCTCACACCTACAGAGATGCCCCAGACACATGATTTGTACAGTAAAACCTCGATTAACCGCCCACATATGGGGGGAAGGGGCCGACGGATAATCCAAAAGTTCGGTTAATTGTAAATAAAGTCTACGGAAATACAACATACTTTTTAAAGTACCTATCCCTAACCTACTTCATTTAAGTCCCTCTATTCATTTTTGTTCAGTTGCCATTCATATTTCAATAGCATTTGCTTTACAGCATTAACCACTTTAGTAAATAAATATGAACCAGCACAGAAATCATGAATAAAAAAAAAGAAGTCAAACAACATATGGCATCACGAAAATTGTGACCAAGTCCCAGGTTGCTAATCTGACTATCTGCCTCATTTACACACAATTGCAGGGTCTCAATTATTTCTCTTACTATTGACAACACCTCATAGGCTACATATATTGTTTCTCTTTTTTTTTTTTTTTTTTTTTTTTTTTTTTCTTTATGGTTCTTTATTATTATTATTATTATTATTATTATTATTATTATTATTATTATTATTATTATTATTATTACTATTACTATTACTATTACTACCAGTGACCCCTCGTTTAACGAACGCCTCGGTTAACGAAATTTCGGTTAACGAACTGCCTTCCATAAGGATCTTCAATTCGGTTAACGAACAAAGATTCGGTTAACGAATTTCTTACGAACCGACCTCAACATGTTTTCGCTTGCACTGGCCGGGCAACCAGCTTTAGTATCAGTCCGCCAATACATTAATCGGTTCTAGGGCTTAAATTCCTTACTATTTTAGTAAATATCAAGAAGTTTATACTGTTCAATAATTTTAAAAGTTTAATATTCAATTTTTTAGTCATTTTAACAATTATTGAACATAATTGAAGGTAAAGTGACTAGTTTAATGTGCGGCATCCAGCCTCTTAACACAGCAAACAGGCGTTAGTCTCTCTCTGTTTTCACTGGAGGTAACATCTTGCTTGAGACTCTCTTCAACTAAACGCTTTTTTTCTGTGTTTCCAAGCAAATTATTGGTCATTTTGAAATATATTTTACATATTGACAATATATAATGCAGTACAGTGTTGATTTAAAGAAAATAATCTTGAAATACACCAAGAGAACTAAAATTTTATGGGTGAAATGGTGCCATGGGGTGACTTCTCTTCCACCCCAATGCCTTCTCTTTCCTTCTCCTCCACCCCCATTGTAATTCCCATCATCATCATCATCATCCAGGAGCCTTCTACATACACACCTCAAAGTAAGTGAACTTTTCTACCATTTTTGTTGAATTTAGGCAATTTTCGGTGAGCTGGAACCAATTACCCAAAAACCCATTGAAACAATGGTTTCGGTTAACGAACTTTTCGGTTAACGGACGACCTTCTGGAACGGATTGAGTTCGTTAACCGAGGGGTCTCTGTATTACATTTTTGCCCCCCAGGCCTCGATGTGGGTCAGTGACCTGTGCCCGGGTGGGCTAACTCTGTTAAAAAAAAAAATAATGATATACAGTCAACCCTTGCTTTACGCGGTCCCACTTTAGGCGTTTCCACGTTTACGAGGTACCCTGCCGAAACCGGAATGCTCACTTTCCGCGGTGTGTGTACCCTTTTACGCAGAGAGCGGCGCGAGCAGGGTGCGCACAAGGTCGCCCAGTCATCAAAATATTGCCGAGTTCTTTACCCGCCACCCACCACAGCCGGCCCAAGTCAGTGATAGTGATAATGATAGTGAGGATATGGACTTATATGGACTTTGAGGGGTTTGACAAAGAGGCCCTGCAAGCCTCTGTGGTGGATAGTGATACAATTGATACAGGTGAGGGCCAATAATCTGCTCTCTGCCTCGGAACCAACCCCCCATCCCCGTGTGCCCAGCCATCTTTTCTACTAATGTAAGTGTTAAAAAACCCAATATTATTGATATTTCTCTTAATTATTAATTGTGTGTGCATACCATCATAAAATTAAGAAGTTGTTTTTACTACAACGTAGGTATTGTGTCTGAAAAAGTGGAGTTTGGGGGTCGGCCCGGTCTCGATTTCAATTAATCCCATATGTTATGTTGTTCACTTTACGTGGGCCGCCGTGGGTTGAATTAACCGCGTAAAGTGAGGGTTCACTGTATATATATATACTGTATATATATATATATATATATATATATATATATATATATATATATATATATATATATATATATATATATATATATATATATATATATATATATATATATATATATATATATATATATATATATATATATATATATATATATATATATATATATATATATATATATATATATATATATATATATATATATATATATATATATATATATATATATATATAAAACACCGGTTGGAATTACTGGACTTTAATTTCTCACTAGACTTGGGGTTTATTAAAGATTATTAGATGGTAATGGCAGTGGAAGCGCCCCTTTGAGAGAAATCCCGAACCAGCACAAGAACACTTAAATTTGCTAAACAAAATGAATTGTCCGTGACCCGTGGAAGGATAGCGTCTGTGACTGGGATGAATGAGAGACACTGTAAAATTTAGACACTTATATTCCCTCCAACACTACAGACACAATCAAATAATGGTACACCAATATGCGCACCTCTTAACCTGAACTTAAAACACTACTCTGGGGAATAAAGGTTATACATGATATTGAAAATATTAGAAATTCAGACAATGCCTCATTAGACAACAATAAATTTAAAGTATTAAGAAATGTTGCTTGCACACATGAAACAGGCCTTAAGGGCTTTCAACAAAATAATACCAATCACTGAGAAGATTTTATAAAAAATAGGAAATCAATAACTCTACAATGAATAGGCCTTAAGGGCACTCAACAAAATGATATCCAGCACTGAGAAAATGGTATAAGAAATGGAACTTATTAACGCCACCCTGAGTAGGCGTTCAGGGCACTCAGCAAAATTATATTACCCCAACAGATACACACCTCCTAACCTAACTTAAACACTACTCTGGGGAACAAGGGTTATACCTGAGATTGAAATTATAAGGAAATATTAAATGCACACAGCATACATTAGTAACTGAAAAAATAGTATTAAGTACACACAAAAATATTATCACTATTATCAAGAAGTTACTGAGTCCACCAATACCCGTGAACCATGCTTCCTAACCTAACACACACACAGATTCCACCTGCACTCCATAGTCGTTTAAGGCACAACCAATAGGCACCCGTAGTTTAATGCCCAACCAGCCTTTCTCAACCTTGGAAATGTACCTCTAAGTTCCACTGGACTCTTGGTCCCAGTGTGTGACCCTGTATCACTAAGCTGGCTTCACTTTACCCCCAGTACATCTATGAAACGGAAGGGAGTGAGCCACTCAGACCTTGTACAGTTGAGAGAAGCTTTAGCTTCCCGTTAGTAAAAGGTTTTCACTAAGCTGCTTGAAGATATGTGGTATTGTGAGCCGAGGTAGAGGAGAGTTGATGACCCCAAACGATCGTCACGTCGTTAGTTGGGCACCTAGACAGCTGGATTCACTCCAACTCTCACCATACTCAACAGGTGGCTCAAACTCAGGTCAATGGACGGTCATACAGCTCGCTTCACCACTTGTGTCTCATACCGCCAGTGGACATTATCATACCGCGTGGGGTCTACAGAACCCTGAAAAACCCGGGCTGTTAGCTATTGTCTCACATCACCGTTCGTTCCTACCGCCCTATCAAGCTTTGTCTGAGATTGAATAAAACTTACTTGTTAATACTGATGTTAAATAAACGAAGGAACCAGGTCACGCGATCTTTCTCTCCTGGGTACAGCACAGAGGTGGTCCTTGACCTCTCTCACAGCTCCCCGGCCACGCTTGCTCACTGGTTCACGCTTTGCAGGAGTGACTTATTTACCAGACGATAACAGCTTAATTAGGACGTACACAACATTTTCAGACTGGGAAATGATCTATAATTATTTTCAATTTAATAACTGATATTTAATTTCATGATTTGTGTCCCTATTAACTCGGTAAATTACATTTAATATCGTATAGGCCTAGTTCCACAACCTCTCGCTACGTGTGGGGAGCGCGGTCTTCCC
>NW_024734615.1:7723052-7735552 GCF_018991925.1 Homarus americanus | reverse complement strand
CCAGATGAGCTATTGGGCTGTAGTATATTCACAGTTTCTTGTGTGCAGAGAGGTAGTATTGTTAATGTGTGTGCTGTTTAAGTGTCTTGTCATGTCACCTCAACTCCTGCCTCGTCACCTTACCACCTGCCTCGTCACCTCACCCCTCGCCTCGTGAGCTCACCTTGCAGTTACATTTATTTATTACTGTACTATTTACTGTATTAGTACTGTATGTACATTTTAAAATTATTTATGTTTGTACAATAATTATAAATAGACCCAGAGCAGAAATTTTTTAGCTTTACCCAAGTGGTCTTCCTATCCATGCACCCAGCATGTGGGGATGTGGCTAAGCATGATACAATCTTTCATAATGCCCAGAACCTTTGCCCCAGGCCCAGAGCAGAAAGCTTTGGAGAGAGTTTCTCACCATTTTCTCAAATTTTTGGGGTATTTACCTATTTCAGAAAATGCTTCTGATTTTTAACCTTGGAATTTGTTCCCAAGCCCGGAATTGAGAGAATTTTCCAAAAAAATTCCAAGCACATTTCATTTCCGGCTATTGGAGAGTTCTGGCTAAGAGGGATTCCAGCTAATGGAGATATTACTGATTAGAATGCTTCTGTCACATAAAACACAGGCTTATGTGATCTGGCATTCTGTATATTTGCTATGCTTGGTGCATTAGACTCCTACTTTTTATGTGCCATTTACACATTTCCATAATGAGAACTTTATGTACCTTGTATTATGTTGAAGGCTACTCTTTGTATTATTTTTATTATTATTATTATTATTATTATTATTATTATTATTATTGGATTCTAAAAACAATAAAAAGAAAATTTAATCAAATAACACCTTAATTGGGAGAAAAGTGTATGGTTGAGGTTTGTCAGTATGTGAATCCTTTACATTTTGATTTTTTACAAAAACTTAACAAATAAAAAGTGGAGAGAGAGACCAGGTACAGGTTAGTCCTCGCTTAACCTCGTGGTCACGTGTTCTTGGAAACGACGACGTTAACAAGAACAACATTAATGGAATAAATTTTTCCCATAAGAAATTGATGAAATAGGCTAGTTATGTTTCCCAGCCTCCCTTCAGCCCATATAATGCATACTTCACTTTAACAACTGATTGGTACCACGAAAACGGTCGTTAAAGTGAAAATCGTTAATGTGGTTAGTATAGTTTACATGCTAAATGGGTCAATTGGTACCAGCCCTCAGACACTTTCACCCCCTATAAACCCCACAAAAAATTACAACCGCTTATCCACACACATTAATACTGCATGTGCAGTTAATGACTAACCTTTAGACACTCATTGAACTGCTGAGGCAGGGGAGTGGTGTTAGTGCCCCTGCCCCCACACTCACACTGCACTGCTTCCCCAGCACCACCACCAACTGATCCTTCAGTCTCAAACCCAGTGACATCTAGTGGTAAATCATCTAACAGATCACACACAGTTAAATCTTGAACATTATCATCAACAGTGCTGTCATCTCCCTCTTGAATGTCGACTCACAGATAAGTGAGTACGTTACACCACCTCTCCTGTTCACATGCTCTGATCAAAACAAACCGCCCTGCTCGCTGACGTCATCAAGATGGCCGCCCAGAGTGACTATCAACTTGCACTACTGATCGTTATTATGTTGAAATGTATCGTTATGTGTTGAGGTGTTGCATTTCATAACTGTTGTTATTGTGATGAATCGTAAATGTGAAACTCATTAAAGTGAAGTACTGTATGTACTGTATATGTATGTAGATTCAATGGAATTTTCTTAGAAAATATATATTATAAACATACATAGTGGCTAAATATGATATCTCTCAGGCACATAACTCAATAGGTGTCTTTTTCAGCGGTGTGGAGTGGTGATGTTAGCGTCTTGGCTGACTAGGTTTATGTGAGCTGAGCTGTGTGGCTGGGTCATGTGTGCCCAATTACCCTCTTTACAAATATTTATGGTACAGTACTTGATACACTTGGAATTTTGGTATTTATAATAAGTACAAACATATATTGTTTTCATGCTTGTATGTTTTAAAATACCAAAATTCAGTAGCTGAATGGACTGCCATAAATATTTATGTACAGTCAGCCACAGGAATAAGTATACACACTGTAGCTGTAAGGTCCGAAAATGGTCTGGTAACGTTGAAACTGCGCTACCAAACACATGATGAAACTCATCTCCTCCAACCTGTTATCTCTAACTATTTTCTGTTTCCCCTTCTTTATTCTTCTTCCTTTACTAATCCAAACATAAGAAAAAAAAAGTAGGGTAAGAGAAAAGGTGGGGGAGGAGGAGGGAGCTGTACAATAACTGCAATCCCATTCGGCAACAAGTTTACTACCATTGGATACAATATACAGTAGTACCCCGCTTAACGCGGTCAATAAAACCCACAGGGTACCGTGTTAAGTGAAAACCGCGCTAAGTGAACAACAGAACATATGGGATTAATTCCAATAGAAACTGGCCCGACCCCCAAACTCTACTTTTTCCAACACAATACCTATGTTCTAGTAAAAATAACATCTTAATTTTATGATGGTACATGCACAAAATTAATACTTAAGAGAAATAGAGAAATACAGTCGCCAAGTTAATGTCCATTCAAATAATGGACTCAACTCCCTCCCCCTCTTCTCACACTACACTGCTGGCTCTTCCCTCTCTGAGAAATTTTGGGGGGAAAACCACTAAATTTGAATAAATAATACCTCAAACTAAAGTTAAGATAATACAATTAACATTGCTGGATTCCTTGTAAGACCAGGAATATTTTGAATATAAATGTCATATATTTTGCACAAAAGATAACATATTTACTCAGAGTAAACATTATATCTAAAATTTGTATGTCTAATGCAAAATCTATGATGTTTATATTCAAAATGATCACCAAATTGTAAGAATTCCAGCAAAGTAAATTATATTCTGGCCGGGTAATTTGTATGAATTTTATGAGCTAAAACAAATATCTTCAGTTAATAAAAAAAAAATATTCTTCACAACACTATCTGTCAATCAAAGTACCCCACGTTGCCTCCCCCCCTCTTCCAACCGCGCGGTCCGTCCCAACCCTCCCCCAACCCCCACCAATCCTCCCTTCAAGAGATGTTGGGTGAAAAAACTAAATTTTAACATTTAGTATTAAATAATACCTCAGATTAAAGTTAGGATAATATAATTGACATTGCTGGATTCCTTGTAAGACCAGGAATATTTTGAATACAAATGTCATATATTTTGCACAAAAGATAACATATTTACTCGGAGTAAACATTACATCTAAAATTTGTATGTCTAATGCAAAATCTATGATGTTTATATTCAAAATGATCATCAAATTATAAGAATTCCAGCAATGTAAATTATATTCTGACCGGGTAATTTGTCTGAATTTTATGAGCTAAAACAAATATCTTCAGTTAATAAAAAAACAAAAATATTCTTCACACGGTAACAGATGGTCGGTCGGTCCCTCCTCCCTCCCACCACCCACCAACCCTCCCTACCAGATGTGTGGGAAAACCAGAATATTTACCTTTTTAGTAATAAATAATACCTCAAACTAAAGTTAGGATAATATAATTGACATTGCTGGATTCCTTGTAAGACCAGGAATATTTTGAATACAAATGTCATATATTTTGCACAAAAAATAACATATTTACTCAGGGTAAACATTATATCTAAAATTTGTATGTCTAATGCAAAATCTATCATGTTTATATTCAAAATGATCATCATATTGTAAGAATTCCAGCAATGTAAATTATATTCTGGCCGGGTAATTTGTATGAATTTTATGAGCTAAAACAGGCAGGCAGGCGGGTGGGGCGAATCTAAAAATAGCTCTTGAGCCAGACACTCTGCGCGTATACTGTACGTGGAAAAAACCCGCATTAAGTGAAAATTCAGCTCTGGCGAGGCACCGCGTATATGTGAAATCGCGCTAAGCGAAACCGTGTTAAGCGGGGTATTACTGTATTACTTGTAATATAAACACAAGACACAAGTAAAACATTCACAACAAATGTATTTATAACATATATGTAGGAATAAAACATAAAATACAGGTCATTTTGAAATTTTGTCTGTTCTGTTCAGGACAGTGTTACCAGATATTTTGTCTCAAACACGAACTGTGGGTGTGTACTTATTCTTGTGGCCGACTGTACAAGGTACAGTATAGCAAAGTAAATTTCTCCAATCACAGTCAGTGCGGCTGGCTGGCTGGCGGCTGTCCTTTGCAGAGTTGCCACATTTTTGTTATTTTACAGTACCAAATAACTCAATAAAATAGTGAGATTAAAAATTTAAAACTTAATACAGTAGACGATAAAAATGATACATCCATGACTAATGTTAATTTGCCAAACTAATCATTATAAAGAACTGAACTGCTGACTCGCCTGCCCTGTGGCCGTATGAGTGACAACTGCACTGTATGTAAAGTGTTCAATCTCAAGGTCGAATTTTGTAATTACTCTACAGTACTTTTAATTCTGAAAATGTACTGATGTTTTAGTTTAGGTTGATAGATTTATTGTGTCAAATTATCAAATATTTTTCACATTCATTCAACATGTTTTGTTTAATACAGTAAATCCCTGTTTAGCGTTGCCCCCGACAACATTGTTTTGTTATAACGTCGCTACTCTTTAGATACCCATGATTCTGACAACGTCCCGCCAATTCGGTATAACGTCGTCATGGACTACTTTGTACGCCGCATCACCCTCTCTCACCCAGTCAGAGCGGGAGAAGGAGCCACCCTCCGGGTCTCAGTGACTCACCACCCTCCTCCTCTCCCGTCCTTCTCCTCTCTCACCCTCCTCCTCTCCACTACCCACCACACACTCGCTCCACCTCTGCCCATCAGTGAGTACAATACAAAATGATAGTAGTATATTTATCTTTTAGGATGTATAATATATACTATTTTCTAAAAAAATTCATTGAACTCATGTATATGTAATGTATTTTATGAGGCAAAGGGAGGCTGGAGAACGTAACTCCCGTATTTTATCTATTTCTTATGGGGAAAATTGATTCCGTTATTGTTGTTTCTGTTAACGTCTTGGTTTTCAGGAACGGAACCACGACGTTAAGCGAGGACTTACTGTACTGTACTAAATGTACTAGAGGGAATATATAAAAGAACGTGACACATTTATCTAGTCAAATCATACATTATGCAATAATATATAATATTATTATAGGCAGATATCATGAAATAAATTAAGTTGAATGAATTTTAGGAATAAATATGAATTTATTAAGATACAAAACTACATTTGGGTGCATAGCTGGTGAGGGGTGGCTGAGGAGGGAGGGAGTGCTGATTATGCCTCACCTCCTGCTTGGCAGCATGCAGTTTCACCTTAATTCCCATATTACTGTATTTAGGTTCATTTGGTGCAAGGTTAATAAAACATTATTGAAAAAGAATTAATTTTCTAACAAAAAAATCCCATACTCGATCCCAAATGAGTAATTGTGCCATTGTACATTCCCGGTCTCTTGTTTACAGAGCGGTACACAGCTGAATGTTCCTGCTCTCCCTTAAAGTGCTGCCAGCACTCACCAACTCTCAAGCCACAGATTTTTTGGTAATTCAAGTGACCCAGAGCTCCCTTTTTGTCGAATTAATGAGGGTATAGTGTAATTAAAAATAGAATATTTTATGTGGCAGCAAAGGCATGGTAACTGAGTACAGTAAACCCTCGAGTTTTGATGGTAATGTGTCTTCCAGTATTACGGTGTCCTTTTCACATCTTTGGTGGTGGTGGGGCTTTTTACCCTTTTTTTCTCAAAAACAGTAAAATTAATGGAAAATAAAAACTAGATACTTAATGTTTATGTATGCAAAATGAACAATACAATTCACCAGTAATACAATGTCATTTAAAACACACAGGAGGAGATGGGACACCGTTGTTATTGTCAGCATTTATATGCTTGACGATGGTTCTCCATCCAAAACTGAAGATAAGAACCTTGTTTTAGCTGCAGTAAAATTAATGTAGAAAAAAGGATATGCATGTTTTTTTTAATGATATTTAATATAAACAACAATACGTAGAAGTAACTGCTAGTGGTAAAGAAAACAGTGTGAAACCGACAGTGAAAGGTCAACGTATGTACACTCACTAAAAAATTTCTCGAACACCTGGGCACGATGGATGTGAGAATTAGTAGAATGGGGCTTGTCATCTCTGAATGCTTTCAGATTCTTTGTTTATTTTTCAGGTTGCATAGTGCTTATAGCATTCAAGAGTTTTTGGTGAGTGTATACGGTACAGTATATGCATACATGCAAACATAGTGTCATTTCTCTACGTAAGAATATGAAAGCAACAGTTGGTACTGTTTATTACTGTACATATATGAGGGTCATTCAGTAAGTAACAAGACAAATGAATATAACTGCAGAAGTAATGATTTATTATTACGTTTTGAACAGACCAAACAGTTTATTAATCATTTCTTGCGTATGCTGTGCACTGTGAGGTTGTGCATTGTCTTTCAAAATAATCATGCGTTTTCAATGCAAGCTGGGGCACTTCCGAAGTATGGCTGGCATGATTTGGTTTTCTAGCATTTCTGAATATGATGCACTGTTGGTGGTACACCACTCTTCAAAATAGTGGCAGTATATTGGTTCATTCAGATCCCAGACAAGAGTAAGCGTCACTTTATTCGCTGAAGGGAATGTTTTGAATTTTTTTGCTTGACATTTTGACTGGTTCAAAGTGGTACAACCAGGTTTCATCACAAATCACGATCCACTGTAGAAGTGCCTCACCTTCGCGTAGAAATAGTTCTATCAGTTCACTTGAAATGCGCAGTCCAGCAGCTTTGTGTTCTTCACTCAACATTTTGGAGACCCAACTTGCACACGTTTTCTTAAACTTCAGAACATCATGAACGACGTTGTGTACTGTACCAACACTGGCATTCAAATCTGTCGCAATTTGTTCAATTGTAATGCGTCGGTTTCCCAAAACTTTCCACTCAGTGTTCTCGTGCAATGTGGACGTTGAAACTTCGACAGGTTGTCCAGCACGATCTTCGTTCAATACTTGTTTGACCATTTTTTATTTGTTCATCCCACTTGTAAATGTTCACTCGACTGATGCAATTGTTTCCGTATTGAAATGACATTCTGCAATGAATTTTGCTTGTTTTTTCCCTTCTAAATTAAAAAAAATGAACAAATTACAAAATTCAAGTGGAGCGCTCATCATTAATGAAACACTTACTTGAGACTAATCGAAGGAACTGGCTAAAAAATTTTTTTATAAAATTGTAACTCATGCATGTCTAAACATGTCACAACATGATTGCTGCGCTTGCCCCTCCTGCTGTCCCGGCGTCTGCCCGCCCTCACACAGTCATGCTAGCCAGCCAGTCCTCTTCCACCCACATTCCTCCACTTGAAGACTTGTACAGTGGTCCCTCGGTTAACGAACACAATACGTTCCAGAGAGTCGTTCGTTAACCGAAAAATTCGTAAACCGAAACCATTGTTTCAATGGGATTTTGGGTTATTGCTTCCAGCTCGCCGAAAATTACATACAAACTAAAAATAAATGCAGTAAAGTACACTTACTTTGAGGTGTGCATGTAGAAGGCTCCTGGTTGATGATGATAGGAATTAGAATGGGGGTGGAGGAGAAGGGAGAAGAGAAGGCATTGGGGTGGAAGAGAAGTCACCCCATGCCGCCATTTCACCCATAAAATTTTAGTTTACTTGGTGTAATTCAAGATTATTTTCTTTAAATCAACACTGCACTGCATTATATATTGTCAATATGTAAAATAAACTTCAGAATGACTAATAATTGTACTGTAAAAACGTAAAAATAGTTTATGTTCAAGAGTGTCTCAAGCAAGAAGCTTCCTCCTCTTAGCAGGGACACACACTGACGCCATTTTGGGTATGTTGAGTGGCTGTTTGGCGCTCTAAAAACTAGTTCCCTGTACTTCAATTATGTTAAATAATTGTTAAAATGACTAAAAACTTTAATATAAGACTTTTAAAATTATTGAATAGTACAACCTTCTTGATATTTACTCAAATGGTAACGAATTTAAGCCCTAAAACCAATTACTGTATTGGCGGACTAATACTACAGCTGGTGAGCAGTCGAAAACATGTTGGGAAAAATTCGTAAGGAATTCGTTAACTGAAATTTTTTCGTTAACCGAAGTGAAGAATCTTAGGGAAGGTAATTCGTTAACCAAAATTTTGTTAACCGCAGGATCACTGTATTCTGACAAAAAACACAAATAAATTGTCAGTCTTCACCACATCTCGAGCCATAGCTCATACCACCTCTGAGTTTGTCCAATAAAACTGTTTTTTCTTTAAGGTCATAACTATTCTTGATCTTTTCACTTTAGAGTCTTTGCTAGTAATATTTACCTTTAATGAGGCTGGCTTACGTCTTTGAGCCATGTGGAATGCACGTGGAAGGACAAACAGAAGAGGTAATCACAGTAGTGTTCACAGTACGGTAGGCACGTGTGGACTGAGGCTTCTCGGAGCAGCGGGTGTCTGAGGCTGGAAAGGGTGGTGTCTGTTTGCCGCATTGCACAGGGGAATATTGAAAATAGCGCGAAATTTAAATTTTTGTTTTTAAAGGATATTATATATACAGTCATGTGCCGGTTAACGTCCTAGATACGTTCTTGGAAACGTGACGTTAACCGAAATGGACGTTGTCCGATCATCACATAAACTTTTTATTTATACTTACGTGTATGTGGAATACTATATATGTACATGTACACTTTTACTCTTAAATCACTACTGTAATGTGATACAGGCGATTAATTTTTATCTCTTGTGCAAAATACATGACGTTTATATTAAAATTATTCACTGTTTTACAACGATTCCAGCAACGCCAGCAGATGGGGAGAGAGAGGGTGGGAGCGAGCGAGGGGGCGTGGGGGGAGGGGAGGTAGTACGTTTGACAGTTGCCACAGGCCCAGGTCTAACGCGTGTATATTTATCAGTTCTTAGGTGACTAAGCTTCTCTCTTATAAAAAGCCAGTGAAATGACCTGGGTGAATATAATTAA
The DNA here is from genome assembly GCF_018991925.1 of Homarus americanus. Classification (NCBI taxonomy): domain Eukaryota; kingdom Metazoa; phylum Arthropoda; class Malacostraca; order Decapoda; family Nephropidae; genus Homarus; species Homarus americanus. Next base: position 7,726,449 of record NW_024734615.1, on the reverse strand, counting down.
CATAGCTGGGATTCTTGTAACATACTGATTAATTTGAATATAAACATGCTATAATTTACACGAGACAAAACAATTTTAGTTCCGTAATCAAATTAGTACATGTGCACTCCAGCTTTGCACTAAGAAATCTATGTAAATGTACCCAAAAATACAGTTGAAAAACTTTTTTTATAAAATGTACTACAGTACTGTACACTAATGTACAACAATTTTTATCTCTTGAGCAAAATATATGACGTTTATATTCAAATTATTGGCTGTCTTGCAAGGATTCCAGCAATGCAAATTATAATCTCCTAACTTTAGTCTGAGATATTATATAAGATAAAAACTGTAAGCCTAAAAGCCTGGCTGGGGGGGAGGGAGGGAGGGAGGGAGGGACTGACGGAACCAGCCACGCCACCCAGCGAGGGGTTGGGGGGGTTGAGGTGATAAGTTTGAGACGAAGGTCTGTGTGTTTATTTAACAGTCCTACTAAGCTTCTCTCATTTTAAAATGCCAGTGAAATGACCTGGGAGAATATAATTAACATAGCTGGGATCCTTGTAAGATACTGATTTATTTGAATATAAACATGTTGTAATTCGCACTAGACATAACAATTTTAGTACCGTAATCAAATTAGTACATGTGCAGTCCAGCTTTGCACTAATTTATTTTACGTTTATGTTAGTATGGTGTGTGAATGTAAATGGATGAAAATAAATGAAGAAATTTATGTAAATCTACCCAAAAATACAGTTGAAAAACTTTTATAAAATGTACTACAGTATTGTACACTAATGTACTAAATTTTTTATATCTTGAGCAAAATATATGACGCTTATATTCAAATTAATCTCTGTGTTGCAAGGATTTCAGCAATGCAAATTATATTATCCTAACTTTAGTCTGAGATATTATATAAAATAAACATAAAGAAATCACCAGGGTGGGAAGAGGGGGCGGGAGGTGAGGTGACAGAATGTCTGGCGTTTGTTTATTTATTTATTTGAGATAAGATTTGACAGTTGGTGCTGAAGGCCTGCGTGTTTATTTATCATTACTTAAGAGTGACTAAGCTCTTCTCATAATTTGCCACCCAAACGACCTGGGTGAATATAACTTACATTGGAGGGATTCTTGTAAGATAGTAATTTATTTGAATGTTTTTTTTTTCAATTTAAATTTTAATTGTTTATTCCTTGATAGAGGAAGCGGGATCCTAGTGCTGTCACTTGGTACCCCTGTACCATAACACCAGAAGCAACTGGCCAGTGTCACAAGTATATACAGTACAGTACAGTCATCCCTTGGTTATCGCGCCTAATTGGGACCCCACCGATAACGAAAGTACAGAACCTATGGGATTTATTCTAATTGGTTCATTTACCCAAGACCCAACCTCAAGTTTCCCATTTTACGACCATTTAGACCCACTAAATATATATATAATGTTATGGTAAATATCATAAACACACATAGGCATGGCTAGGTTTATTACAAAGTGATGAAAAGGGTACGCTTAATACTGTAGTCCACAAAACATGTAGCTATGCTTTTTTTATTTGGTCCCCCGTCATACGAGTCCGTTTTCTCTCACATCAGGATGCCTGAGTCCTCCGTTTTCTCTCTTAATCTTAGAGTGCACCAGAAACTTTACTATTTTTAGTAATGCCACAGAATTTGAAATTGCAACCCCAATTGCAACTGGGGTTGCAATTGTTGAGGCAACTAGATATGTCTGATTACAGCAAATGTGTTATTGTCAATTTGTAGGTGAAAGATTTTATCCTCAATAGATGTAGGTTAACATTTCACCTGTAGGCAAATGCTTAAAAAAAGCCTAAGTAAGGAAGCATATTCCTTTAACACATAATATCTGACCAGTATGGGGAGGATCATCGTGTCTCCGTTAGGGGGTCGTGGAGTGGTGGTCCAGCAGGCGTCACTTTTTTGGGGGGGGGCCATGGACGTATATGCGATCGGACGTTGTTCGGTTGGACGTTAACCGGCGCATGACTGTATATATATATATATATATATATATATATATATATATATATATATATATATATATATATATATATATATATATATACAGTTGGTCCTCACATTACGCGGTTAATGTAACCCAGAGGGTCCCGCGGAAAGTGAGGAACGCGGAAAGTGAATAACATAACATATGGGATTAATTGAAATGGAGTCCAGGCCGATCCCCAAACTCCACTTTTTGACGACACACAACTATGTTGTAGTAAAAATTTTATCTTAACTTTATGATGGTATGAAAAAACAAGTAATATAGAAGAGGTTAGGTTAGGAAAGATAAAGGTTAACATAGGAAAAATAAAGAATAGGTTAAAAAACTAAAAATTTTGTGGAACACTTACGGTAGTAGAAGAGATGGGTCGGCATACGGGGATGGAGGCTGGTTCCGAGGCAGAGGGCAGATTACTGGCCCTCAGGTGAATCACCATTACTAGGTGAATCATCATCACTGTCACTTACAGTTGTCAGGGCTTCCCTGACAAATCCCTCAAAGTCAACTTCACTGCCACTATCACTGGCTTGGGCTGGCTGTGGTGGGTTGCGGGTGAAGAAATCTGTTATGCTTTGCTGACGGCTGGCGTTGATGTTGTCGTGATACACCGTGATGTACGGCTCCATAGCCTGCACCAGCCGGTTATGGAAGACTTCATAGCGGTCATCGTCATTGTCGCGGGAAAGGACGGACTTAATTTTCTCTGCAAACTCCATGGCACACTTAATATCACTATGACTTAAACTGTGTTCTTCGGAGACTGACGCACCTTCTTCCTCCTCTTCACTGACGTGTTCTTCTTCCAACATCTCGTCGGCAGTCACTTCAGGATTTCTGATCACCTCCAGGATGTCGTCGTTGGTGGTCTCGGAGAAGCCTGGAACTGTAACAGTCTGCGCAGCTTCTCTGGCAAGGTCCACTGCTACTGCAACATTCTGAACCTCACCAGTCACAGATTGACTCCTCCTCTCACCTGGTATTCCATGCAACACATGTCTCCATGCGTGACGAATTGTAGCAATAGACAGCTGATCCCATGACTCCACCAAGATGTCCACAGCTTTCTTGATGTTAAATATTCTCCAGAATTGTTTGAAGAGTATTTTTTGCTGTTCTAACCGTTGTTCCTCATCTTCGTCGCTCTTGCTATCGGTGGTGGTGTCACTCAGGTCACGCAACTCTTCCCTGGTGTTGGTGTAGTCGTTCAGGAGCTGGAATTTTTTTGTTGAGAATGCAGCTTTCACATTGCAAATCAACTCCTGGTCCATGGGCTGTAATATAGACGTAGTGTTGGGAGGAAGGAAGACCACTTTTACGTTGGGGTGACGATCTAACAGTAGGGGCGAGTGTCCTGGTGCGTTGTCCAGCAGCAAC
>NW_024734615.1:7648052-7718052 GCF_018991925.1 Homarus americanus | reverse complement strand
ACCTAGTCTGAACTGGTCAGTGTCCATTAAAGCTGAGGTTCATCATTGACGGTATCCATTATATCGGGGATTTATTGTATTAAGAATATTTAATGCTTCTGTTAAAAATTAAACAATAAAGACATACAGTACTGGTATCCCCTAGTAACGATGTGGTTAGGTTGCTGAAATATTGTAAATCAGGATCATTATAACATTGGGTTCCAGGGGTGGATCCAGGAATATCAAAAGAGGGGGTCCAAGAAGTTGAAGGTGGGGAAACATGGAGAGCACAGCAAGCCAACCCAGTTAGGGCTTTTGGGGGGTGGTGTTGTCAGCCTCCTAGAAATTTTCTGGAAATCTGACCTATATTATGGGCATTTTGAGGCCATTTTGAAGTCATGTGCACTTGATAATAGGAGATATTCTGAGGTCAATAGTACAGGTTGTACCTCTAGTCCGGCAACCTCGGGACCTGACCGGTGCCGGACCATGAGAATTCACCCTTTTCCTGGACAGATAGTGATTTGCTCTCACGTTAGCACCACCTTCACTGCTTCGTGGTCTCTTTGAAGACATATTGAAGGGTTAAATGTCGTACAGTAGCTTCTCAGATTTCGCGAGTTTCTAATTCAACTTATTTTATTTGGACACACACAAAAAAACACTACATAATTTAAAATTTTGACGGCGGAAACTCGAATTTCGACGGGTTTGAGCGGTCCGCCAACGTTTAGGCGTGCACAATCGTGTAAACAGCGTCATTTCTCTTGTGTACAAAAGATTCATTATTGTTTATTACTGAATGTCTTTTTTATTGAATTAATGTTTACGTGTGCAAAATGAGCAATAAAATTCATTACTATTACGTAGAATATTAAAACACACAAGGAAATGAGACAGCATTGTTTTCGTTGATTACAAAACCAGTGACTGAGTGGTTCTACATATAAAACAAGAAAATAAGACCCTGGTTGTAGCTGTAGTAAAATTAATGTAAAAAATGAATATGGTTGTTTTAAGTAATGTTATCTAATGTTAATAAATAGAACAATAAAAGTAGCAAACCATTTATGCTAAAGAAAAAAAGTGAGACTGCGCGTATGTAAGTGCGCACATGTGAAAAACATATCGTCGTTACTCTACATAAGAATATGAAAGCAACACTTATTTACTGTTCATATATGTTTTAATTAATGTTTCTGATTTTTTTCAATTAATGTTTGTGTGTGCAAAATGAACAATACAATTCATTAATAATTCATGGAATATTAAAACACACGAGGAGACGAGACGGCTGCCGACATTGTTTTCGTTAATGTTTACAAAACCAGTGACTGATTGGTTCTACATATAAAACAAGAAAATATGACCCTGGTTGTAGCTGTAGCAAAATTAATGTATAAAATTAATATGGTTGTTTGATGTAATGTTATTTAATGTTAATAAATGGAACAATATAAGTAGCTAACCATTAATGTTAAAGAAAAAAGTGAGATCGCGTATGTAAGTGCGCACATGTGAAAACATATCGTCATTACTCCATATAAGAATATGAAAGCAACACTTATTTACTGTTCATATATATTGTAGGGTTAAATATTGTACTCTGTATAGACAAACAGAGAGAGAGAGAGAGAGCCGAACTGCCGGATGTAAACAAACCTTAATTTCCCGCGGCTTTGTTGTTGTTTTTTTACGGGGATTAGCCCACCCGGGCATAGGTCACTGACCCACATTGGAGCCTGAGGGGCGAAAATGTAATACTCCTGTAATAATAATAATAATAATAATAATAATTCAGATAAGTAAAAAAAAAAATAAATAAAAAATAAAAAATAAATAGAAATAAAAATAGCTGCCTATCTACCTATTGGGCAAACTAAAATCGTTCCGGACCACAGAATGCCGGACTAAAGAGGTACAACCTGTATTTACTTTTTACTATACAAAATGCCTGAGTACAATACTGCATTAAAGAAAAAGTATTGGAATTTTCTGATGAAAAGGGGGAGGGTCTGCCCCTGGGTTCAATGGGATACGTTCCTAGCCAGCAGGACACCCTTATGTATGACCTAAAAAACAATTCCTATTATACTACTATAAGAACAAAACAATTAAACAATACCACCACATCATTGAGAACAAGTATTGTTGTCATCACTTGTTCCCTTTGAAGCTAAGAGGACTCTAAATATGGAGTGGAGACATCAATCTGAGTCCCACACAGACTCTGGGGAGTCTGATGAGTGGAGACTAGAGGTGTAGCTTTTGTCCTGGCCTTAAAGATGGTGAGCAAAATGCTTGCCAGACACTTTTCAAAGTTACACTGCACACTTCACAGTCACAAAAACATGATGATGTTAATAATGGGAACTCAATTCTTATATGAAAAAATGTAAAAAATGTTGCGATGAAGGTGTGGTAGAGGATTAGTGAGTCCTGTAACTGACCTGACCTGATCAATGTCAGGTTGAGCGAGGTGAGGTGGGGTATTAGCGGCCTCATTCAATGTCAGGTCACCTATTGTCAGGTTGGGGCATTAGTGGGTCTCATCACCTGACGATGTCTTGAGTAAAGACAAAAGCTAAGCAGCAAATATATTTATGGCTAGCAAAAAAGTGTGTAAAATTTTATTCACAACATATGGTCTAATTGTGTTAAAGAAATTTTTTTGGTACTATTGCATATATGGAGATGCATTCCTGATGACGTTATTTTTTACCTATGAGATATATACAATATTTCACAGGTATCCCCCAATCTACGATCTTCCTAGCTATGATATTCCGCTTTAACGATGGTGATGTTTTTAGACCACCCCCTATTTTCGATGTAAACAATCCCCATGAATGATGGTCATCGTCTGGCCAAACCACTTTACAGTCACAAAAACAGAGCAATGTGAACGTTAGTGATGTCCTCTCACTGTAAGGTAAAAAAATAAAACACTGATGATAAGTAACAGCACCGATACTGACCGATAATTGTTGAATTACCCGATCTCAGCCATGTGGCATCACCATAGAACATAGCTTGCTACTGTAGTGCACCAGGTGGCCACTTCGCGGTGCTCATATTGACAACAACAAACACTGTGTCACTTCCCTAACATCATTTTCAAAGCCCCTGAAATCGTGGACCAACTATGGGCAGTGTTTTTTCCAAACACCATTTGCCCTTGCCTTGAACTGTTAAACCAGCCCCATCACTTTCACCAACACATTTAGCCTTCAAATCTGCATCTGCATGCAAGCTTCTCACTTTTTCCTGAATCAAGACTAGACTTAGAAGCAAATCCCATTGATTTTGATTTTCCATCCATATCCCTAACAATCTTTCCATTTCAATTAACAATCCACAGCTGAGTACATTGATGTAAATCCTTCGACATATTCAAGAACTTTCTGTTTGTCTTTCAAAATTGTTCTGATCATTGACCGACTGAAGCCCAACGCTTTACCAATGACCGAGGGTGTTTCGCCTTTTTCAGAATGTTTAATTATATCAACTTTCACTTCAATTGTACAGTAATTGTTTTCCTTTTCTTGGATGCACTATTATCACTTGCATCAGGTCAGCATTTGGGAGCCATGATGAGGTCAAAAAAGAGTTAATAAGCAAAAAACAACAGTTTGCACTTGATTACACATGTTAATGCTGTGAGAGTAAAGCATACTGACACTCCCTCAAGGCTCGTGGCTGGGTGACTCATTACTTCCCACTTGCCGCTCTGCCTCGCCGCAATGCCATGCAAACTAGTTCTCGTACATTAATTCTATTGTACATATGTCAGATTCTTAAAGTAATTGACTTTATGGGACCTCGTTTGTATCGGCGGGTGTTTGTAAGTCGGGGACTCGGCGTACTCTGTTTTGGTGACTGTGCAGTGATTTTTGCAATTTTTTTTTTGTAACTGTAAAGTGCTTTGTCTCTTGCTGTCAACATAAAGCAGTGGCAGCCACTATCATTGTATTTATGTTTTGTGACAAGTTCTTTTACTCTGTTCTTGTGACTGTGAAGTGAGCAGTGTTCTTAATGATGTGATGTGTAGTTTAAATGTTTTATGTATATTATTAGCATTGGATATTTTTTCATAGTTGATACATGTGGGTGTTGGACTGCCTGGGAACATATTCCATTGAACCCCATGTTATAATGATCCCGATCTACGATATTTCACATAGCGATAGATTTTTCAGGAACCTAACCCCATTGTAAATATGGGGATACCTGTATATGAAGGGTGCAGGTATTACTTAATACGGATTATTACAGTAATGTACCTTTACTAATTAATAAATAGCAATAAACAATGCACTGTACAATATTGTTTCATGAAAGATGGTCATACAGTAGTAGAATGAGTGAGAGAGGCAGCTAGTCAGTGACACGCACTGGGTAGGAAGGAGGCAATACTTGGGAGAAAAGCTGACCGCACTCTCTGTCCCTCCCTCACCTCCTATACCCTAGCAAAAAAAAGTGTATAAACGCTTATTCACTACACCTACTCTAATTGTGTTACAGAAAAGAATTTGATGCCTTAAGGATCCTGAATCAATTCTCTACAAGAATGTTCCAATAAAAAGTCATTAAACAAAATAATTTGACACAATATAAAGATGGGGACTCAATTCTTTTATGAAAAAACATAAGAAATATTGATACTGGAGTCAATAAAATCAGATCTAATTAAGTTAGAAACCCCATTTTTTTATGAAATTTATAATGATTAGTTTATCTAAAGGTTTGGTTAAGTAAATACATATATTACAAAATAAATAAAAATCTCTATGATACGAGCCTTTAAATGAAGGTATTTTTGGGGCGCCAGGCCGTGAGCGAAAATATTTACAGATAACAAAAGGTTGCATAAACAATTATTCACAGCTTCTGTTCTAATTGTGCTAGAGAGATGAATTTGATACCATAATGATCCTGAATAAATTATCTACAAGACTTTTCCAATAAAAGATCCTTAAAATATTTCAACACGACAATGTATACTGTAATGATGGGGACTCCATTCTTTTATATATAAATATAGATAAAGAAATTTTGATATCAGAGTCAATAATATCAGTTGTAAATAAGTTAGAAACACCATTTTTTAGCAGTTTTTCGAAAATATACGAATGAGTTGCATTCCAAAACACTATGGAGAATTTTCATATCTAGAATAGAAAAACAGATGGGAAAAATGGGGTTCGGTTCCCCAGTGACAAAAATACCCCAATGTCATTCCCCAAAAACATGAAATCAGTTTCCAAACAAGAAAAAATCTACCTACCTAACTAATGATAAATAGTACACAACTACTGATAATATGCCGCTAAAACTATTATGGAAAAGCTAATTCAATGTTTAATACAGCTGCTAGTGGCACCATTTGCGACACTGGCTACTTCATGCGTGGCTGCCCTCAAGCGTCGCCATAGCAACCAGCCTGGCCTCCTCTGCTGACTCTTAGCTACACTCCCTCCCTGCTCTCACACACAAAGAAATGTTAATTCCCTTTACAATTTTCACCTTATCATAGTTACAGTATTTCTTTTACTTTTTTGCACATTATGTATGTAAAATTGTGTGTATCTAGATGAGTAAAAAAAGTGAAGGAAGTTATTTTATCTATCCAAAACTACGAGTTAAAAAATAACCATAACTCCTCCCAGCTCATCTGCTAACCCTCGCTGGGGCACAAAGAAATATTTATTCCTTTTATGTTTTTGACCTTATGATTATTATTTTTATTTACCGGGTATTTATTTATTTATTTATTTATTTTACACATTCTGTATGTAGGATTGTGTGTGCATGTAACTGAATGAAAAAAATTTGAAGAAAGTTTTGTTCATATACCCAAAATTATGAGTTGAAAAATAGCTATAACATAACTCCTATCTCAGTCTGATAGGGAGAGCTCTAGGGGTATGTGGCTGCCCTAGCTGATTTCCGGGGGTGCGTGATTTGAGTTTTTGCCGGGACCCTCCAAATTCGTATAAGTGAGGGAAGCTTTCGTAACATGAAAAAGAGGTGGTAATTTAGGAAATTCATATTAGCGAATTTTCGTGTCAAGAACATTCATATCTCGAGGGATACCCATACAGTACAGGGTTTTTGGGATACAGTATCTCATCTGTATTGTATGCTTCTATCTGTCAAGCATATTGTTCAAGGAATTATAATCTAAGTAAAGGTTGCCAGCTCTTATGTCATTTTATTTGTCATAATGTTATCAAAGGCACATGTAACATGTTGTCTATGGTTGGAGACGACATTATAATGTATTAGGAGAGCTAAAAGAATGATGCCGTCGGAACTTTGGGTATCTAAAGAGTAGCTACATTATAACGAAACAATGTTGTGCGAAGACTACTGGTAGGTGTCTTTGTCAATTTATTCACCTAAGTGTCCCATTACCAATGACTGAATATAAGTGATATCTCTATTAGCCGAAGCAATTGGTGCAGAGCACTTCCGGGAATGAGAGATTTCTTGGTAACAAGATGACTCTCTCAAAGCCGGAAAAAATCCCTCATCCCCAGAATTTTCTGGGTAACGGAAAAATTTTTGCGGAAGTTCCAGGATGATATATTGTTTCATCTCTCAAGGCCAGAAAAAAAATCTTTCATCCCTGGATTTTCTGGGTAACGGAAAATTTTTCTCAGAAGGTCCAGAAATTCCATATTGCATCATCTCTCAAACCTGGAAAAATATTTTCCGGGTACTGGGAAGTTTTTCTTAGAATTTCTGGAAAATGCACCTGATTTTCATCTCTGGAAATTTTCCAGAAAATGTGTCCCCTGCAAAATCGTTCATAAAGCCGGAATTTTCCAGAAAATTCCGGCATTGGGAACAATTTTCCAAGAAAATTTCAATTCCGGCTTTCAGAAAGTTCTGGGTTTGGGGGATTCCGGCTTACAGAGATATTTGATGTAGGATATTTTAAACTAATGGAGGACATAATGACACAGGGAACACACTGCAGCAGGGAGTTTCATGGAGTGCTAATCCAGTGGGAAAAAGCGTTTTAATTAGCAAAGGTTCTGAAAAGTGGAATTTTAACAAAGAGCATGGTTCCTCCTAGATGCCTTCACAGGCCAATAGAGGGTGCACAATTATGCCATTATTAAGTGTTCAGACTGAAAACATCAGTAGAATATGAAAAGCAGTGAGATATCCCAGCAAATGTTCAGTGGTCTTTTTTCTGAACCGATTCAAGAAGGTCAAGTTCTCCAACACCACTCCCATCCCACTGATAACAGCAGTACTGTATACTTTCTGGGAATACAGTACACATAGGTGACTTAAATGGTCACCAACTGTTCATTGGTAAACTTTGGCCTTTCTCTGAACATGTCTACTGTACATGCCCTAGTGTATGAATACAGTATTCCATTGCTGACTGCAGGTTTACCGGTTGGAGTTTTGAGAACTATTGTACAGTATCCCTATTTTATATTTTGTACCTTGTCTTATGAACCATGTCATCCAGTATTAAGTACAGTTGTACCCCACTTAACGCGGTCAATAGAACCCAGAGGGTCCCGTGTTAAGTGAAATCCGCGTTAAGTGAACAACAGAACATATGGGATTAATTCCAATAGAAACCGGCCCGACCCCCAAACTCCACTTTTTGAAGACACATAACTATGTTGTAGTAAAAATAACATCTTAATTTTATGATGGTACATGCACACAATTAATACTTAAGAGAAATAGAGAAATACAGTCGCCAAGTTAATGTCCATTCAAATAATGGACTCAACTCCCTCCCCCTCTCACACTACACTGCCAGCTCTTCCCTCTCTGAGAAATTTTTGGGGGAAAACCACTAAATTTTAATAAATAATACCTCAAACTAAAGTTAGGATAATACAATTGACATTGCTGGATTCCTTGTAAGACCAGGAATATTTTGAATATAAATGTCATATATTTTGCACAAAAGATAACATAGTTACTCAGAGAAAACATTTTATCTAAAATTTGTATGTCTAATGCAAAATATATGATGTTTATATTCAAAATGATCACCAAATTATAAGAATTCCAGCAATGTAAATTATATTCTGGCCGGGTAATTTGTATGAATTTTATGAGCTAAAACAAATATCTTCAGTTAATAAAAAAAAAATATTCTTCAGGACACTATCTGTCAATCAAAGTACCCCACCTTGCCTCCCCCCCTCTTCCAACCGCGCGGTCAGTCCCAACCCTCCCCCCCACCCCCCACCAATCCTCCCTTCAAGAGATGTTGGGTGAAAAAAATAAATTTTAACATTTTGTATTAAATAATACCTCAGATTAAAGTTAGGATAATATAATTGACATTGCTGGATTCCTTGTAAGACCAGGAATATTTTGAATATAAATGTCATATATTTTGCACAAAAGAGAACATATCTACTCAGAGAAAACATTTTATCTAAAATTTGTATGTCTAATGCAAAATATATGATGTTTATATTCAAAATGATCATCAAATTATAAGAATTCCAGCAATGTAAATTATATTCTGACCGGGTAATTTGTATGAATTTTATGAGCTAAAACAAATATCTTCAGTTAATAAAAAAAAAAAATATTCTTCACAGGGTAACAGATGGTCGGTCGGTCCCTCCCTCCCCCCCACCCCCCACCAACCGTCCCAAGGAGATGTGTGGGATAACCAGAATATTTAACTTTTTAGTAATAAATAATACCTCAAACTAAAGTTAGGATAATATAATTGACATTGCTGGATTCCTTGTAAGACCAGGAATATTTTGAATATAAATGTCATATATTTTGCACAAAAGATAACATATTTACTCAGAGAAAACATTTTATCTAAAATTTGTATGTCTAATGCAAAATATATGATGTTTATATTCAAAATGATCACCAAATTATAAGAATTCCAGCAATGTAAATTATATTCTGGCCGGGTAATTTGTATGAATTTTATGAGCTAAAACAGGCAGTCAGGCAGGGTGGCGGGTGGGGCAAATCTAAAAATAGCGTCTAGAGCCGGACACTCACCGCGTATATGTGGAAAAAATCCGTGTTAAGTGAAAGTTCAGCTCTGGCGAGGCACCGCGTATATGAAAAAACGCGTTAAGTGAAACCGCGTTAGGCGGGGTAATACTGTACTGTACTGTACTCCATGGGTTTTCACAGCCACTAGTGGAAGATCTCTTGCCCAGCATAGAGAAAATGTTTGCTAGACCAGGCCTATCTTGTTCAGTATATACTGTAATGTATCTGTTCCTCAAATTACAATATATTATCATCTACCTAGCCCTGGTCCTCTTCCTTCTCAAAATTATTTGAATCAATTTGCCTTCTACTGTGTTGTCATCATTTAACAATCTAAGGTAGGGGCTGGGGCAGCTACTCTCCTCATGGCCCAGGTGTAGCTCACAGCATCACTGTCACTCAAAAGTTTTAATACTTTTAATGATAAAATACAAAGTAGGTTCTAAAGAATATATAAACACTATTTTTATACAAAATTTATGGATGTTAATTCAGAGCCATCAAAGCTTTTTGTTACGTGTATTTTGGAAGCACATATAAAAGTATGAGAATAATTCAGTCAAGTAAAATAGAAAATAAATGAAAAATGGGAGAATTAAACACAAAGACATGTACTAGTACTACAGTTGGACCATCAAAAATCCGGCAATCGATAAACCGGAACCTTCAGTTTTCCGGCATGGATTTCGGAGCGCACTTTCAAATTTCCTGCCTTGGCGCACCATTGTTTTCTGGACGCTCCCAGTGACGGGTTAAGACTTTCGTAGGCCTTAGGCACCTCCAAGATATGGGGCCCCATTTGACAGCATATTCACTAATAACACAAGCTAGTACCTAATTATAAAATGTGATGTCGAAATAATAAGATTCAGTGATGTTTGCCATGAATTGAGTAAAAGAAAATGGGTTAGATCAGCTGTTCTTGTACAGTACAGAAATAGTTTTGTTTATAAGAAGCACAGCTAGCTGGTGGACACTAATAGGATTAAGTAATAAATAAATGGAAAAAAAGTACCTCAGTATCAATTTAATAATAACCTGTAGAAAAAGGGGAAGAAAAGTTCTCGTTTTATTTTTCGTAGGCCCCCAATATCTCTTAGGCTCACGCGCCGTTTTTGTTTTGATAGCGCTGTACTCCAGAATCAGCTGTTGGGTCTTGCTTGCACCTGCTAACAAGCATTCATGCTCATTCCTTCTGATTTTATCATTTAATTGCTGCTGTATAGCCCCATCATGGATTCAGCAAAGAAAAGCGGTGGCGTAAAACGTAAACATCGTGCGTTGTCGATCGCAGAGAACGTGGAAGTGCTTAAAAAACTTGATAGCGGCTTGTCTGTGCGAACCATTTGTGAGACATACAACATCGGCTCTTCAACAGTGTATGATATTAAAAAACAGAAAGAAAAACTGTTAAAGTTCTTTTCTGACAATAGATCAAAAAGGAAAATGTTTGTAAGGAAGTCAATGTCAGAGGGAAAAAGTGCGGAACTAGACCAAGTTCTCATAACCTGGTTTAAACTTCGTGTAAGTGAAGGTGTGGAAATTTCTGGTGATTTATTAATGGAACAAGCCAAAGTGTTTCATGAAGAGCTGGGATTGCAACACAAGTGTGACTATACAGAAGGTTGACTGCAACGTTTCAAGTCGCGACATGGCTTACAGTTTCGTGCAGTAAGTGGTGAAAAACGTTCAGCAGACAAGGATGCAGCTAGTGCCTATGTGGATGAATTTGCAAAGTTAGTTAGTGATGAACATTTAAGTCCTGAACAAGTGTACAATGCTGACGAGACTGCCTTATTTTGGAGATGTACGCCAAAAAGAACTCTGACAACTGAGGATGCAGAATCGCCATCAGGGTTTAAAGCTTCGAAGGATCGCGTCACGGTAATGTGCTGCTCTAATGCTGCGGGTACCCATAGATGTAAGTTGCTTGTTATCGGAAAAAGTTTACATCCGAGGGTCTTTAAGGGTATGACACGGTTTCCTGTCCATTACCGTGCCAACAAGAAGGAGTGGGTTACCACTGATATTACATTGGATTGGTTTCATAAATGTTTTGTTCCTGAGGCCAGGGCTCACTGTAACTCAGTTGGACTAGACCCTAAATGCAAGATACTTCTTATTTTAGACAATTGTTCGGCACATCCAAAAGCCGATCTTCTAGTGAAAGATAATGTTTTTGTTGCCTACCTCCCACCCAACTGCACATCACTAATTCAACCACAGGACAATGGTATCATACGTTCTATGAAGTGTAAGTATCGATCCCTGTTAATGAGGCGCCTAGTGAGTTCAGTTAATTCAGGCTCCCAGAAATTCATAAAAGAGTTCAACATTAAGGATGCAGTGTACTGTGTTGCCAATGCTTGGACGTCTATTAAAGCATCAACACTGAAAAATGGATGGCATAAATTGTGGCCAAGTTTAATGTTTACTTCTCATTCTAACGAAGACACAGAAAATGATTTTGCAGGGTTTAGGGTTTCCAAAGAAAAGCAACTTATACATGAACTTCTTGCTTATGTTAAAGATGTAACTAATCCTGATGCCAAGGAGCTTTCATCAAGGATAAATGAAGGTGTTTTAACAGAATGGTTGGATGTTGATGATAATGTGCCTACAGTTCATCATTACACTGATTCTGAAATTGTAGATATGGTTAAAAGTCCAGAGAGAAATGCCTGTACAGGTAGTGATGAAGATGAAAGCAGTGAAGAAAATGAGTAAGATGTGAGAGAGAGAATCTCTATTGACAGGTTAATTGCGTTGACAACTGAACTGCTGGCTGGACTAGAGCAACGAAGTTTTGTAAGTGAACAAGAAATCATGAATGTATTCTTGCTCCAAGATAAACTTATTAGAGAAAGACCCAAGTATATGAAGCAACAGACATTGCCCGATATATTCAAGAAAATAGCTAGGAAGCAGGAAGAAGCAACAGCGGTGTCCACACTTGATAATCCACTGCCATCAACTTCAAGACAAGTTGAAGCTGTTCCTGTTGCTGAGGATGTTGTCACTGTCAGTGATACAGATGATAATCCTGACAGCCCATCTGCTGTTTAGCCTGATAAACATTAAAATTTCATTTGATTTTCATTTAGTGTTTAATTTTCTATTTTTTAAAGGACTGTACAAGTAGTCATTTTCTGTTAAACTTATACAGCAAATATAACCATCAGTTTTCTGGCATTTTCGAAAATCCGGCACTCCTCAGGTCCCGAGGTTGCCGGATTTTTGATAGTCCACCTGTACATCCATTAGTGTTTGTGCTTTAGGATAACTGAGAAGTGTGGCTGCCAGACATAGAAAGCAGATAGGAATCTACTCTGAAAGGTCCAACTCATAAGTATATTTTCTCTGCCCTTACACGTATAATCTCCTGTGAAAAAACAAACAATTTTGGAAGTACCTGTACACTAGATCATTAGAATTCCAATATGCTAGGGACCAAGATGCTTTTGCAAGGACCCAGCCCTTGCCAATCCTGGGAGAATTCTAGAACATAACTCCTGCAGTTGGTTAGGGATTATTGTAGTGCAGTATTTACCTTTAAAGACATTGTGTCAGTAGTATGGAGGGAAAAAATCTTAAATAGGGTAGGTTTGGAATTGGTTACTGTTTCATTTAAAGACTTGAAGTGGGGTAATAATCACACATTATGATACACAGGACAGCATATATACATTGTATTTTGCGATTTAGTTGAGTTACTGTGCTTTCTTGCTATTGTAGTTGTATTCTCTTTGGTTATTTAAAACAGCAAAGACATGCATTTTCTTAGCTATACTTTTAAATTCTTTTGCATACAGTATACTGAATGTTTGTACTGTATTAATATACGTGTACCTCTTAAATGGAAATTATTCTTCATAAGTGTAGGTGTAAGTAAAAATTTATTTAAATTATTTTACTTGTATGTAGTTATCTAATTACTTTGAATTTAAAGAGGGCAGTACAAGGATTGTACACAAAGGAGTAGCTTCTTAAAATTGATGATCTAATTAGATGAACAGTTAGGAAAAATATGCCCATTAGATGTCAAAACAGGTAGGTGTGACCCCAAGGGGAAATTGATTAAGAGTTTAGAACATGTGGTGGGCATGAGTCGTCTTGAAAAACATGCAACACAGAGGTCTCCTAAGATGTATAGGTCCACCACCAATTTTCCGGCACCTTTGGTTCCTGAGCCTAGCCGGACCATCGTTTTGCCGAATTAACAGATGTCATATATAATAATGAAGCAATACACTCTGACCCACTAGCTATACACCTCCCAGTATCTTAAAAGCACCATTGCAATTTCATGACGCTTCTTAAACCTTTAAAGCCATCCTTCACTATAGTCACAGTTTTGTTCTAATTTAAGTTCTTCATGGAGCACCTTTGCCTGTTCTATGATCATGCGACCTGACAATTCCACTCCTTCAATGCGACATTGTCGAACCCATTCCGTCATCACTCTATCATGTTCAGTACAGCACTCCTACCGTCTTTCATTGTTTCTAATGCATATTTGCTTCTTGGAATCACTTTCTGCATCGAATCTCTTTTTTTTCTCTTTGCTTCTTTATATCATACACAGTTGACGAACCAATACCATACTGATCACACAGCTGTCCCACCGAAACACCATGGTCAAGTTTTCTCAAGAATTCCACCTTATCTTGTATCAATATGGACTGGTGTTTACGCTTTACACCACCACTAACACTTGTACAGTATTTGCCTTTGAAGCCCTAGCTGGGGTTAAATATGTGCAAAATAAGCTAAGAATCACACAAAATCAAGGGGCTACCACCAGCAACTGCAGAGCAAACAAACAAACAAAGTGAGCGCGGCTAACATGTAACACCATCTGTGGCAGCCCAGTAAACTAATCTGGAGGTCACGAGAATTTCAAGTGCCCTTTCTTAATTTTGTCCGGATTAAAAGAGGTGCTAGACCATCCGTTCCCGGAAAATCGGTGGTGGACCTGTACTTGATTTGTCTGAGTTTTTTTTTTTTTTTTTTTTTTTAATATATATAAATAATGTACAGTATTGAGTGGTGTGCTGAATACATTGTCAGTGAGAGGACTTGGTGTAATTGTTTCTATGCCTGTAATGTAGCAGGTAGTTGTATTTACAAGATGGTTAGACACAAAGATTGTGTGTGATTTAAAAGCATAACAGAATCTGAGAGGTTGAAGAAACGAAGTTGGAAGTGAAAGCTGAGAGAGGCGTATACAAGATGAAATTGAAGTGTTGTTGAAGCATCCAAGTCTTGCCTTTGTAAAAGCAGATTCAAGGGCAGATGGAAGTGTAAAGATAGAGTGGAGAGAGAGGAACAGTTTGGTGAAATGAAAGAGGATGAAGAGGACCAACTTGGTGGTGGAATGAAGTATTGAATGAAGAGGAGGATAATGAGACACTGAATTGATAGTTGAACAAGGGGAATGGATACTAATGAGTAACCTCAAGATATATTTAAAAAAAATTGTAGATACTGTGTGTGTAAATGAGTCATAATGTAAGGTAAGCAGTTGTAGGAGAATCTGTAGTGCAAATATTTGCAGCACTCCACAGTAGTACCAAAGTGTTTTAATTCATAACATGAGGATATACTGTAGATTTAGTTCTGTTATGTACAGTAGTTTTCTTACTCATTGATTCTGTTTTGTTGTCAGATTTTTGGGGGAATGTTATATGATTTGATGTTCTTCAAGGCATATTGTTCCTCTTCTGAATTGTGTTGATGAAAAGGGACATCAGTAAGATCTTTTGACACTACATTAGAGAGACCTTATGAACTGTAAAAGTGAAATACTGGAGATGTATTAAAGGATCTACAGATAACACAATAAAGAGGTACTGTACTTTATGATCTAAAGACTTATAAAGAGGAGATTCTTGTGAGATCTGAAGGCAGTAAGGTGGAGAGTTATCATTCTCTTGGGTTTTTTCTTTTCTTTGTTTGTAAGCAGACAATTTTAGGATAGGAATATCTTTTGGTAAGAAGAATTGTGAAATGTTTATGCATGCAGATGCTGGAATGAAACATGAAATTGCACAGACTAACACAATATCATTAACAGTGTTTGGCACGGAAATCAAGAGAGCAGGATAGCAAGAGAACACCAAACCCGCTCTGTGTGTTTTTTGTTTTCTGATAAACATTCCCTCTCTTCATTTCAGTGTCCCCTTCAACCCTTCAGCAGTTGGAGCCTTTGACAACAGTGTCCCCGTTTTCCAAATAAATGATGAAGAAATTGACTTGAAATCCCCAACCTCACCTTAACCTAGCATGCTTCAGTACTTAATTAATTCAACCCAGTAACCCTATCTTCAGTGTTAATATTGACCATATAAATGAGATCTCTATCTGTCCATATCATGTTTGCCTTTGCCTGGTATATGGAGAGTCCTCCCCAATCATTAAGTTTTTGACCACATCCACATACTCACATGTTGAAAGATGTAACAGAAATACAATACAGTACTTAAAACATATGCTTGGGAATTCTGCATTAAATTTACCCATCACCTAATTGAAACGGTCACATTTGGCTTGCACTAAATGTATGAATTTATAGTGAGTAAAAGGGAAATGTAGAAATAGTGCAGGATAATTGATATAATTGGTGCTAAGGAATTAAGAACTTTTGAAAGTTATTTGTCTATTTTGAGACTTGTGGAGAAAGGCCAATCACTTAATAACTCATGTGGTAGTGCCTCCAGAATATCCAGGCCAGCTAGAGTGCTGAACCTAGTATTAGGGACACATACTTACCGTACTTGTATATGATGTAAAGCATGTCTGTCACTGTTGTGCTCTTGTTCTTCTTGCTGCAGTCCTTGTTAACTCTCTCAGAATGCTGTCTTCTTTTATGCTGTTTCTGCTTAAAATGTTTAACTGTAAGTGCACTCTTCACATAAAGAATATCTGTGATAGTTTTGTTTACTATTGGTTAGATATATAAGCACAGAATAGTTAGGGCACATTGAAGAAAGTTAATCAAATTGTTATTACTACAGTACAGAGTATATGCAAAATAATGTCATCCAAGAATTATGCACTTGTTATCTTATCACATATATGGTGATAATGTGATGTGATATATACAGTATAAGTATTATGATTAACTTAAGTTTTGAATAAGAACTCACCATAAGATGACTGTACATTGTTATCATGTTATTGTTATGCACAGTTGTGTTCTCGTAATGTTTGACAGCAATTCAAAGTTACTTGTCAAAAGGCAGTGTTCTTATTGACAGTAATGGTTATTGGTTAATGTTCCGTCACCTGCACTTATACCAGGTACAGTGGCTGGCACGTTTTGTAAGATGTGGCAACTTTGAGGAATGCTTGTCTAGCTTCCTTAGTCTGGCTTCTATTGTGAAGTTCCTTAGGGCCATTGCAGGAATTTTATACTCTGTAAACAAACACAGAGTTGCCACACCAAACAAAATGCACCAGCCACTGTACCAGGTATAAGTTTAGGTGACTGTACATGATGAAGTTCGGTAGATTTTAATTAATTTTAATGGTCTTTAAGAAAGGTATTTAATGAAATATTTACTTGAAAGATATTGAATTTTTTCATATAATTTTATTATTTGAAGTTTACATGGCTTTGTCTTATGTGTTATTTATATACTGTACTTGAAAACAAGTTGCAGTAAGTTAAGGCCTCTTTAATTTTGTAGGAACATATAAAAATCTCATAGAAAACTCTGTGTAGATATATAACAGACTTTTAATCCTGTTTTAAACTAAAGTAGTGAAATATAACCTAGTTTAATTGCAGTATCAAAATATATTATAGATCATATGGCTATATTTCAATTACTATACCTTCATCCTCCAGAAATATGAATCATTAGTTGTTTTTTTTATGGCTGACTCGGCAAAGAAAATATTTAGGGTAATTCTTTAACCATGATCTTGTTTCTTCTAATTCCAATTTTAAGATTTTGTTTTTATTTTGTTTTTAATCAAATCACAAAAAATCCCAATAAAAATGAATGCCTATTCCATTATCATGTTAAGTCTAAATCTAACAGGATTTTCAAGTGTTCGTTGTTACTACTCTCAACCCATCGAGTTCTTCGAAGTCATGTGGTGTGAAGTTCTTGGATTTTGTCAACAAACTCCTGACAGTTGTATCAAGTTAAATACTAAATAAACACGCCAGGAGCAATATTAGGGCAGAGAAACCAGTGTAACATTAGCTATGGATATATTTAACCGAATCGCTATTTAGCACTTAACATCCATGTAATAATTAGAAACTGCCATACATCAGACGAGATTTGGAAATATAAATAATGAATCACACAAAAGGAGTGAATTGTAATTGTCCTACAACCTGACCACACAAGTCTCACCTGTACAGTATTCAAGAGTTGAAAGTATAGGTGTATATGTCATTTTGCCACTGGAGAAGTTATTAAAAATTATAGTTGATTTCCCAACCAACAACTCAAAAGTATGGTAAACAAATACCCTATATATTGAATAATGATACCTCGTAGGCAAAGTGTACACAAGTGAGAAAGTTGAAAGAAGTAAACTGAAGTACAGTATACTATAAAAATGTACTGTACAGTATAAGGAAAGGAAGTAATAAAGAAAGTAACCAGTAAATAGGAAACTAGTAGTCAGTGAAAGAAGACCTTGAAGTTTAATCAAATTGGGTAGAACATAGCATATAGTGCTGTGAACAGTACAACTTCAGTTGGTGGTGCTCTGTAAAGTTGAGCATCAGGGTGTGGGTTGCTGCATGTGGTAAAACATAAGATGGCGTTGGTGTATGGAAAAGAACAAGAGGTGTGTGTGTGTGTGTGTGCATGCCAGAAAGTGAAGTGATGTTTCTGTGTATGGGAGAACATCAGGAAAGAGAACAGTATTGCCGTGTGTGATGTGATATAATGTGAAAAGGTATTTTTCTGTGTCTGTCGTGATGGAAATTATTAAGTGGACACTTTCTATTTACCCTCATAGTACAAGTTTTCATGCCCACTCCATAACTTGAACCATTGAGGACAACATTTACACATACTTCAAATATATATTGTATACTGCACGTAGTATATTGATTATCTGCCAAGATTTGGACTGGATACAGGCCTCCCCCGCGTTACGGAAGGGTTCCGTTTCTGGAAAATTGACCGTATCGCGAAATTCCATAACGCGAAACCTATTTTCCCATTGACTTCCATTATAAAACTGGAGATTCGTTCCTACGGAATTTTTTTAGGCCCCGAAAACGTAATTCAAGCACTTATATGAATGAAAATAAACATTTATAAACACATACAATACAGTACATTAAATAATTCATGATATACATGTAATATGAAGAGAAATACAGTTGGAATAAATAAAAATATTGTGCTGTACTTACCACAAAAGATGTTGACTGCTACGTGAGGATTGGTGGTGCAAAGGAACTTATTGGGAGGGAGAGGGAGGGGCACTACTCTCTTCTGCCCTGCCCTGTAAATCATCATCTGCTTTCACCTTTTTTCTGACTAACTCATCCAAAGTTGTTTGACTTTTACGGCGCACCTTCTCCTTGTACAGCTCAGTGTAGGAACTGAGAGCATTGTTAACTGCTCTTGCAATCTTGATGTTCATTTCACGGTTGGGGTCGTTATCAGCAAAGATTTGCAGACCTTCCTCAATTAGTGCAAACGCTTTAGACATATCCTTTGTTGTCAACTGAAGTGGGGTGGGTGGAGATTCTATATGCTATTCTTGTCCTGCAGCTCGCTCTTGTTCCAGCATCATCAGATCTTCATTAGTCAAATCTTCTCTATGGGACTCTAGCAACTCAACCACATCATTTTCCACGACTTCTTCAAAGCCTACATTATTTGCAAGTGTCACAATGTCTTGTTGAACTTTCTGTAGACTTTCAGCTTGTGAAAAACCTTGAAATTCATGGACACACACTGGCCATATGTTTTTCAATGAACCATTCATAGCTGAGGTTTTCACTTCATCCCATGACTCGGCTATATTATCCACAGCATCCAAGATGTTGAACTTTTTCCAGAAGTCCCTAATTGTAGGTTTATCCTCCCCATCAATTGCTTTTATGAGCTGCAAAAAAGTTTTCTAAAGATAATATGCCTTAAAGTTAGCTATCACACCTTGATCCATTGGCTGGAGCAAGGAAGTTGTGTTCTTGGGGATGTACTCCACTCTCACATTATCAGAAAGATCATTTGAATTTACTGGGTGGCTTGGTGCATTGTCTAAGGAGCAATGCTTTATTAGGGATGTTACGCCTGGCATTATATCTTTCTACAGCAGGGCAAAAATAGTTAATGAACCAGTCTTGGAAAAGGGTCATAGTCATCCAAGCCTTCTTATTGGAACGCTAAATCACAGGTAGATTAGACTTGGCATAGGCCCTTGAGAGCCCTTGGATTTTCTGAGTGATACACAAGTCGGGGCTTTAATTTCATGTCACCTGAAGCATTTCCTCCCAGAAGAAGTGTTAAACGATCTTTGGATGCTTTAAAGCCTGGTGCTGAATTTTCTTCAGTGGAAATAAAAGTTCTAGCAGGCATGCGCTTCCAGAAAAGCCCAGTTTCATCTACATTGTACACTTGTTCTGGTGTGTAACCTCCTTCATCAATAATTTTCTTCAGCTCAGCAGGATATTTATTAGCTGAATCTGTATCAGCACTGGCAGCTTCACCGCTCATTTTTATGTTGTGTAAATTAAGGCGCTTCTTCAACCTTTCAAACCAGCCTTTACTAGCCAGAAAAGGTTTAACCTCAGAAGATGCACCTTCCTCTTCCTGCAAATCATTATACAAACTTATGGCTTTCTGTTGAATAACCATAGTGTTTAGTGGCACATTGCATTTAGTCTGATCTTCAATCTAGACACTCAGGAGTCGTTCCATATTCAGCATCACATCACTTCGATGAAAATACAAGGTTCAAGCAGTTAATGGAGTAGCAGCTTGAGCACTTAACCTAATTTTGTCCTTATTATCACGGATTGTTCCCACTGTTGAAGTAGCAAGACCTAATGTTTTTGCAATCTGGCTAAGTTTTTCTCCAGCATCAAACCTTCTTAAAACGTCAAGTTTAATATCCAATGTAATGCCTTTGCGGCTTCTTTTTGCACTACTGCGGTCACTTCCACTTGATGGCATCTTTCCAGTCATCTTGAATAATGGTAATGCACTGTACTGCACTTACTGTATGTTTGTAACAGTTAAATCAAACTGCTGGGGCTTGAAAAATGCACCCACACTGGATGTAAACAATGGACTGACTCCTCGTGGCGACGCTACGCTTGGCGGTAGCAAGCACCAAGCAATCCACACTTAACAAATTATCATTTTTAATGAAAAAATTGAATTTTATATAGTGATTTTTTTTTTAATTGTTAAAATTTACCCCAATTTCCGTAAGGGCGGATTTACGGGCCGTAACGCGAAATTAATGGTCGTACAGTAATTTACAAATTCCATAAGAGCGAAATTCTGTAACCCGGGCTTCCGTAACGCGGGGGATGCCTGTATATAACATTTTCTGAATTGGGGAAATAATAGACCAAGGATATACAAAATATTCAATAAAGTACATTATACATGGGAAGATGTACCAAGGGTTAGAGGATCTGGTCCTCAGATGAACCCAAAAAGAAATGTACTTTATACAAATTTTGTGTAACAAAAAACATGATTATATGCAGTTAATTAAATAAATCGTGAAATAATTGTTACAGTAATATAAAAGCTGTATATAGTGTATTTATAAAAAGCTACCAGTAATAAGATGCAGTATTGGTTGGTGTGTATAGTTAAACAAGCTTGCTATACCTGTGTTAGAGGTTGTGTGTGTGTGGTGGTGTGTGCACCTTGTTCATTCTTCTTGTTTTTTATATGTTAAACACTTTTGGCATATACTGTACAGTATATGGTAAATTTAAAGCAATTTATACTGTTTATACAGTAGTTTTTTGTTTCTACTGGTGGTGCACATCTGCACATTACCTTCATATGGGATCTTACAACAAAATGTATACCATATATTACAGCATATAAGATGCATTTTTCTCTGAAAAAAAAAATTACCCTGCATCCTATATGGGAAGTTGCTGTCTCCAGTTGGCTAAATTCTACCTTGCCCAACTCCAGAATTAAAAATGTTACACCCTGTATTGTTTACTTCAACACATTGTTACTTCTGTACTTTTTATTAATTAAAGAAGGAATTATTGTAAATATAAACGCTGGAATTATAACTACCGATGACGATAACCTGATACAATTAGCGTTTGTATGGCACCCAACTCTTCAGGGCTGAGCAGTAACCGATTCTGAACTCTTACAAGCATTACTATCTATTAATATCACACTTGTGACATTTATTATATTATTATTTTTTTTTTTTAGGAAATAACCTTTTTCTGTTGAAAGAAACTTGAAAATTATGCTCATGTGGGTGAATAACACCAACAGCCATCACTGTGCATTCATAGTGTCTCACTAGTACATAACGTCATTTATCGGCATGCAGCAAAGACCTGTACAGTATTCAGTTGCCATTTTGTGTTTTTGGAGTGCTCATTATGGACATCTTAAGTAACGATCATATCAATAACAGCTGAGTGAGTATTGAGACTTTGAATATGATTTTACCTTCATTTTAAGAAATCTGCAGCTCCAGGAGAAAAATACTGTCATAGTTTTGGTAATTTATGAGGACATGACTACCACCAGAAAATGTTTGGGAATTTTTTTTTTTTTTTTTTTTTTTTTTGGTATGTAGTTTAGAAGGAACACTATCTTTATATTTTCACTTTTAGTATTTTGTTTGTTTTTTTCCTATAACTGTGGTCATAAATCACCTGCATTGGGCAGCACATGAATGAAGAGGGAAATTGTGGGGTAAACATGATGAAAACTGATCATATGACGCTAAAATGATGTCTCTATGTGCTCTATATGTGAAGAAATTAATTATTTTCCATAAATATGCAAGCAAAAACTCTGCCATTGCTGGTGTGTGTTGTCGTCTGCTCTGTTTGTTTACAACCGACCCACTCGGTCCGAATGTGCTCACACATCCATAAAAAAAACATGAAATTATGCCATAGTGCTTCAACAAAGTTGCTTTCATTGGTAACAGATATTAAAATAAGTACTTTCTGTTTAATAAGGTGGGGGGTCCTGGGGGCAGAGCCCCCCTGCTAGGAAGTTAGGTAGGTTTCTTTGGTTGGTTAGGTCAGGTTCTATTAAATATCATCTCTTTTTTTAACCCCTAGTCTTCGGGTCACATCATATGATATGCATCTGTAGAGCTTCGGTTCACGTCATATGATGTTTCGATCTTTCGTGGGCCTATTTGAATAAAAGGGCGGCCCTGGCTAGATTATTTATCTTCCACCCACTCTCACACGAGACCCTCCCAGTCTCTTCTCTGTAGCTTCTCAGCATTTGTGATGCAGGAATATCATCCTGGGACTTAACTCACTTCACCTTGTGTTTCTACCCTCCACCCCCACGCATATGTCTTGTGTCGTGATCAATTACTGGAGTAATAATAATTCTTACTAGTGTAAATAGTACAGTAAGTCTGCGCTTAACGTTGCTTCGGTACTACGTCGCTAAACTTTAGAGACCAAAAATTCTTTTAACGTCCTGGTGATCCGATACTACGTCGTTTTGCGTTCACAGACTACGTTTTACGGTGCATCACCCTCCCTCGGCTCGGTGCAGTCTCAGTGACTCGCCACCCTCCCCCTCCCCTGCCATACTCCTCCCCTCCCGCCATCCGCCTCCTCTGCTTCACTACCCACCACACACTCGCTCTACCACCTCCGCCCATCGGTAAGTACCAATACAAACTTAGTAGTCTTATATGTATGCACTATTTTCTATTGAAATGGCAATGATTTTCTGTATATGTAATGTATTTCATGGGGCAAAGGGAGGCTCAGGAACGTAACTCCCCTATTTTATCTATTTCTTATGGGGAAAATTTTTCCGTTTAACGTTGTTTCGTATAACCGCGTTTTTAGGAACGTAACCCCGACGTTAAGCGAGGACTTACTGTAATAACAAAGTAAAACAACTGTCCTCTATGTCATACTGCCTACAAATTAGTGTTGTTTACCGCTAGATTTTCTGTGCTAACCTGGCCCAAACTAAATGTGTTCACAATTGGTAAGCAGAACTGTTATTATCTAATATAATGTTAAATATCTGAACTATCAATATGCAAATAATTTCAAGCATTAGCACTTCAGAGAGGATGTAAAATTTTAAGTATTTATCATAAAAGGTCGATATAAATACGGCGCTTATACACGCGCAGTCCAGGGGGAGGTAAAACACTCAGGGGAACCAATCAACTATGGTTTATGGGCCAGCTTAGCATGGAAAGGGTATAGCTACCTGTGGTAAGTACATGTATTTATTTCCTCTTCATATGATGCATGGCCAGTTTGTAAGACTTTACAGTGATATCTCTGTTAGCCGGAACAATTGGTGCAGAGCACTTCCGGGAATGAGAGATTTCCAGGTATCAAGACGACTCTCTCGAACCCGAAAAAAAAATCCCTCATCCCCTGAATTTTCCGGATAACGGAAAATTTTTCTCGAAATTTCTAGAAAGCGCTCCTGATTTTCTTTTCTGAAACCCGGAAAAAACTCCCCCATACCCGGAATTTTACGGAAAATGTGACCCTCAGAAAATCGTTCCAGAAGCCGGAATTTTCCAGAAAATTACGGCTTTGGGAACGATTTTCCGAAAAAAATTGCAATTCCGGCTATCGGGGAGTTCCAGGTTTGAAAGATTCCGGCTAACGGAGTTATTACTGTAATTGTTTTTATTTATTTATTTTTTAAATGTTCCCGAATATGCTTTCTTGGGAGGGGTGTATACTGGCCATAGACTGAAGTCCAGGGGTTAAAATACTTACTATAATAATAATAACATCTCTGGGAAAGATGAACAAAATTTAACAACAACTTCTAGTGGTAGCAGTTTCCTCAGACATTACCAAAGTTTTTTCCTAAATATTCCATGCATAAATATGAGTACATCTTATATTAGAATGTCATATATGCCATAAAATACTGTATTCCATACTGTGACATAAAAATTTAGAGGGAACCTAATTTGTGGTACAAACACGGGGTGTTGGTGATACACGCAGTAACACGTGTACAGGAGGTATCTCTCACCAATATGTCAAGGGTTTGAATCATGCTTGGCACAGACACATGTGAGAAGGGTGTTATCCAGTGTGACCCTCACTACCAAACATCACCCAGGTTTCTCAAAGTCTGGTTTTCTCATGTACTAACACTGGTTAAACCAACCGCATGAATGGCTAGTAGTACAGTCGGTCCTTAACATACGCGGGGGTTAGGTAACAGAGATACCCGTGAATGTTAAAAATCTGTGTACTTTTGTTGCCCCCTAAAAAACCCCTGGCCCCCCCCATGTCCTTATTTACCGTATATACCTGTGTGTAGTTCGAGTTTTTAAGACCAAATTATTTGGCAAAAAATTGGGGGGTCGACCTCTAAACGGGTAATAGTTTCATTAGGTTGAAAAATTTTTACCAGTAACTACTAGTAAACAATAGAAACGATGCACCAACGCACCACCAGCTGTGAGTGTCGGTACAGTTGCCAGGGCAGATCTCTTCCGTCATCATAGCAAGCCCAAAGTAGCCAAATGCATGGTATGGTATGCACAGGACGATGTAAAACATAAAGTATTCATTTTTTAAAGTTTATTTATAGATACTGTACATAAATTTTTGTTCAACACATTTGAAACATCAATCTTTGTTAATTAAATTTGAAACAAAAGAAAACTACGATACCGTATTTTCATTAAAATATTACATCACAAGTATATTTTACCTTCACTGTGACTGAATGAATATATTCTCAGAAATAAATATGGAAATGTAATATTTTGGCTGAAATGACGTACATATTACAGTGGAAAGTGGGATAAAATCATGACGAAAACAATGACTTTCGCTTTCTTTCGTTGTTCAAAAGATTTTACCGTAATCGCTTTTCGAATGGTTTTCAGTTAAAAAACTGTTGGACTGTACAGGCAGGGTTGTTATGCTTTAAATCAAATGATTTAAATCACATGATTTAAATCAATTTAAATCAGAGTAAAAAAATCATGATTTAAATCAAAATGATTTTTTTACTAATAACTGTTTTCTCATCACCTCATCCAAGCACCTCACTTTCAAAAGCTTCATCATTATCATCTCTAGTTAAAGATATATCAGATGCTCCTTCTCCCTCACCATTTAAGAGAGATAAGAGGGATAGTTCTATGGAACAAAGAAGCATAACTGGTTTTGTGATAAAAACTACTAAGTCTGAAAAAGTCACTTTGGATCAGCAAGTTGCTAATTATATATATGCAACAAATTCCCCCTTCCGAACAGTGGAGCACGAAGAGTTTATCAAGATGATTAAAATGCTAAGACCAGCATATGTTCCACCTAATAGACATCAAATTGGAGGTCTCTTTTGGATCAAGCCTATGATTCAGTGATTAAGAATTATTCAGAAGAACTTAGTGGGAAAACAGTTTGCATGGCCATGGATGGATGGAGTAATGTCCATAATGAGCCTATAGTATGTATAACTTTAACAGCGGACAACCGTATTTATCTTGTTGACTCTATAGACACAGAATCAAGACACAGCTGAATATCTGTTGAAATTAGCTGAATGTGCTTCATAAAAGTGTGAAGGCAAATTTGGATGCACAGTAAGAAGCTGTGCATCAGATAATGTTACTAATAGGCAAAAATGAGAAGTGAATTCGGACAAGATAAATCCATTATAACATATGGTTGCTCTGCACACCTGTTAAATTTGCTTTCACAAGACCTGCAAATCAAGAACATTAAGGAGCACATTACTGAAATCATTAAGTACTTCAGAAATCATCACATCCCAGGATCTTTGTATAGAAGAGCAGGAGGAACAATGCTAGTAATGCCATCAGACACACGATGGAACACAGTGACAGATTCTATTGAATCTTATTTAAAGAACTGGGAGACCCTTGTCAAAGTGTGCAAAGAAAATATTGAAGACATTGATAAGAAAATTGAAAGGAAAGTTAGTGATAAGGCATTAAAAAGTACTGCAGAAGACTATTTAGAGAGACTTAAGCTTATTGCTGTGGCATTGTACTGTGTCCAGAGAGAACATACCCTTTTAAGTGATGCTGTAGAAATCTGGGTAAAACTGAAAACTGATATTAAGGAGTATTTAACAGATAAGAAGGATATGGATAATTTTGATAAAAGAATCAAAATAGCATTGACACCTGCCCATTTTCTAGCTAATGTGATAGATCCAAGGTGTCAGGGCAGACATCTGACTCCTGAGCAGCGAGATATTGCAGAACAGTACGTGTGCGAGTCTCTTCCACATTTCCTTTCAACATTAATGTCCTTCCATGGAAGAAGTGCACCATTTAAAGAGGTCTATTTTGGTAAAGTTGTTGTAAAATCTCTCTCACCCCTTGCTTGGTGGCAGTATTTTGCCAATGATATGACAGAAAATGTAATGGATGTTCCTAGGCAATTATTTACAGCTGTTGCATCATCAGCAGGGGTTGAGAGAATTTTTTCCACATATGGATTTGTACACTCAAAGGTAAGAAATCGCCCAGGACAGGAAAAGGCATCTAAGCTTGTCACAGTACATGAGCATTTCAATGTTCAACTTAGCTAATTTAAATGTTTTGAACTATTTTTGTTGTTTACAGAATGAGAATATTGTGTTGACTTGAAGATATTACCGGTAATTCTTAATACACTATAATCCTACAAATGTAAGAAAATAAACTTGTTACCAGTATTATTTTTTTTACAAAATGAGAATATTATTCTGTTGACTTGAAGAAGTTAAGTTATTCATTTTTGTAACACTGTAATCCTATAAGAGCATTTATGTTAAATTTCATTACACTTATTACGTTTGGATTTGTGCACTCAAATGTAAGATATGTTATCAGTTTTCTTTTATTTTACAAAAAGAATATTATTGTGTTAATTTCCATTGGTACACCTACTGCATAAATATCTTAATGCCAATTTTCTGTTTATTATCCTGAATAAGCTTTGGTTGAAAAATACCATTTTTATGGTTTAAAAATACTATTTTGATGCAATTAGTAAAAAAAATAAAAAAAATCGATTTACAATAAAGAAAAATCCAATTTAAATCAAATAAATTGATTTTTTTTATTTTTTTTAAAAGTCATGAATTTTTCCAACCCTGACTGTATTACAATAATATTCTATCCTATCATTAGCCTCATAATCCCACAACTGAAAACCATTCGAAAAGCGATTACGGTAACATCTTTTGAACGAAAGAAAGCGAAAGTCATTGCTTTCGTCACAATATTATCCCACTTTCCACTGTAATACGTACGTCATTTCAGCAAAAATATTACATTTCCATATTCTCCAAAATAAATAGTAGTTTTGTTGAAACGTAATGTACAGTATTTAATATAAAAATGCAAAAAGAGCTATAAAAACAATTAATACTGTACACCCGTAATGTACTGGCTGGCATCTCCACTCGTCCCTGTCTCTGCTCCCACCTCCAGCGTCGCCACTCCTACCCACTCTATCCCTCCACCTCCACGTCGTCACTACTGCCGACAACAAACACAAATGTTTTGTGAATAAATGTACCTCCACTTCCTGTGTACAGTACTGAACTGTACTGTGCTGTGCATTTTTACAAACAATAAACATAGCAAGAAAAGCTATAAAAAAAGAGATAAACATTTCACTTTACTGTACCGTACCTATCCTCGGCGACAGGACGGGGGTCATCGTCACTCAATTCCATAACAGGTGGTGAAGTGGGGACGACGGTGGGTTCAGCTGCTTCCTCACTGCCGCCAGTGATTGATGGTGTTAAATCTCTCCTTCGGCAATCAAAGAACATGGTGATGGGGAGTTGTCGTCTCTTTCTTTTCATTTCTTCCATGATGTTTTTGTATGGAGCAAAAACGTCATCCATCCCTCGCATGAATTTCAGGGCACGCACCATGGAGGGGTCCATACTATAGGCCATGTTTTTCAGTGCCTCAATATTCCTGGTCATCTCCCCCAACTTTTCCAACGTTATTTCTTGTTGCTCTTCCTCTTCCTCATCCCCTTTCCCTTGCGCTTCTTCTTCCTCTTCCTTGCCTGAGTCTACTAACTTCTGTAGATCCTCCTCGGTCAGCTCAGTGTCGTGCTCTTCAATTAGCTCCCTAATCTCGTCCTCTGCCATGTCCTGGAAGCCTTCAGCAGCCACTTTCTTTGACAGTGCCAGGGTCTTTCTCACCGCCTCTGCGATGGCTTCGTCAGGAGAAAATCCAGTGAAATCTTTCACACATTCAGGCCACAGTGATTTCCAGCAGGCATTCACTGTCACAGGCTTCACATCCTTGAACGATTCAGCCACCACAGATACGCAGTTGGCAATGTTGAAGCTCTTCCAGTACTGAATCACATCCAGGTTTTGGTCATGGTCTAAGGCTGAGTGCAGTCTGGCCATCACACGTTTACTGTAGTTAGCCTTGAACGTCTTGATAACTCCCTGGTCCATTGGCTGGATAAGTGCAGTGGTGTTGGGTGGAAGGAACAACACCTGTACCTTTTCATGCAACACCTCCACTGACTGTGGATGACCAGGAGCATTGTCGAGGATTAGCAGGATCTTGAACTCAAATCCTTTCTGGTGCAGGTAGCGTTCAACCTCTGGCAGGAAACAATGGTGGAACCAGTTGAGAAACAGTTCGCTCGTTGTCCAGGCCTTCATATTGTGCATCCAGAAAACAGGCTGTATGCTCATGTCATGGCGTTGGAATGCACGCGGTTTCTTAGACTTGTATATGAAGCCTGGGCAAATGAGGTGACCCGCAGCATATATGAAGCCTGGGCGAATGAGGTGACCCGCAGCATTGCCACAAAATAGCACGGTGCACCTGTCCTTGGCTGCCTTGAATCCTGGTGCACGGCGTTCTTCTTGGGCGATGAAAGTGCGCTGTGGCATCTTTTTCCAGAACAAACCTGTTGGAAAAGAAAATAGTACACCCTGTACTATTATACCTATACGGTATCAAAATCTGTATAAAAATATAAAAATAATACAGCACACTGTATGGTAAATCACTACAGAATAAAAATATAAAAGTTACTGCATAAAAATCAGACACATTTATCCCATTTTCTCTTACAACACAATACAGTACGTACAGTACAACAGGTATTTGAGCATTTTTAAGGTTAAATGTACAGTAGTAATTTATTGTCTTACCTGTTTCGTCCATATTCCAAACTTTCTCTGGCTTGTATCCCTGCTCCTCGAGTATTGCTTTCAACTCTGCTGGGAAGCTTTCGCGGCCATGGTGTCTGCTGACGCACCCTCCCCAGTCATCTTCACAGTCTTCAGGCCGAATCGACACTTGAAATTGTCAAACCACCCCTTGCTGGCTTGGAAAGGTGTCGGAGGTGTCTCAGGTGTAGGGGTAGCAGCAGTGGTACTGGGTATGGGTTCCTCAGCTGCAGGCATGAAGCGTGTGTGTAGAGACTTAGCTTTCTCCCGGATAAGGATAGAGTCCACTACTACACCTTTCCGGTGCTGGTCCTCTATCCACAGAAATAAGGCATTCTCCATCTTCACTATTGCCTTCTCCCTCACTTGGCTGACATGCTTAGCACTGCGTGGAGCACTGGCACTTACAGCATCACAGATATATTTTTCCCTTTTCTTGATGGTACGTACCGTGCTTTCGTTCACGTTGTACAGCCGCCCCACAGCAGCGAACAACATTCCCTCCCTTAACTTATTCAATGACTCCACCTTCTCCTGCAGAGTCATCACTTTCTTCTGGCACTTAGGGGTGGCTCCAGCTGGTGTCTTTGATGCTCTTTTAGGGGCCATGGTAAATGTGGGTAGCAAGCGTAGCAACTACAATTCTGATGTTAACACAAGCGTGGTTACATCGAGACTGACTGAGTGACGGAGCGCGGAGTGGCAGGTGGGGTGATGACGCGCTATGCGTGTGTGTGTGTGTGAGGTTGCAGGAGCGGGCGGTGTCCCGTGTTCGGTGCCGCATGCGAGTTGAATGGCGCGCGATTTGAATGTACTTCAATTACTTCAGTGTACAGAATATTCCTCCGGCTGGGCAATCCACGTATTTGCAAATCTGTGTATGCTAAACCCGCGTATGTTAAGGGCCAACTGTAATGTGATAAAGTACTGTATTGTGATAACCGGTGAAAATTATAAAAAAAATAGAAATAATCAGACTATACAAGCTGTCATTAAGTCAAGTAATTACCGCTTTTTTGCCACATATAAGCATGTCAAAGACTACAGTACCTATGCTGAGATTTTGAGCAAAATAAAATTTTATAGCCTAAACTGCAAGGCTTGGTGTTATTTTGGCCGAAAAACACTTTTGCATTCGGAATTGGAAATTAACACGCAGGTTAAGGGTATGGCTTCAAAAATTTCAAATTTAAATAATGAGATAATTAATGGCCTTAGAAATAATTAAAACACATTTAAAATACTGTACTGGTGGTATCCCTCACTATGGGAATGGGTAAATGGGGCCATGGTAAATGTGGGTAGCAAGCGTAGCAACAATTCTGATGTAACAGCGTGGTTACATCGAGACTGACTAGTGGCGGGCGGAGTGGCAGGTGGGGTGATGGCGCTATCGTGTGTGTGTGTGAGGTTGCAGGGCGGGCGGTGTCCGTGTTCGTTTGGAACCATATTTGGATAGTAAAATGATAAATTGGAAAATAGGGTTCAGTCCCCATATATATATACAGTCAACCCTCACTTTACGCGGTCCCACATTCCGCGTTTCCATGCGGTGCCCTGCCAGAACCCAGGATGCTCACATTCCGCGGTGGGTGTACCCCTTTACGCGGGTGAAGTATAATTTTTTTATTTAGCTCATAAAATTCATACAAATTATCCGGCCAGAATATAATTTACATTGCTGGAATTCTTACAATTTGATGATCATTTTGAATATAAACATCATAGATTTTGCATTAGACATACAAATTTTAGATATAACGTTTACTCTGATTAAATATGTTATCTTTTGTGCAAAATATATGACATTTATATTCAAAATATTCCTGGTCTTACAAGGAATCCAGCAATGTCAATTATATTATCTTAATTTTAGTCTGATTTATTATTTATTACTAAAAAGGTAAACAGTCTGGTATTCCCACACATTTATCTAGTAAGGACAGTTGGTGGGGGGTGGGGGGAGGGAGGGACCGGCGACCGACCACCTGGCATGTGTGAAGAATATTTTTTTTTTATTAACTGAAGATATTTGTTTTAGCTCAAAAAATTCATACAAATTACCCGGCCAGAATATAATTTACATTGCTGGAATTCTTACAATTTGATGATCATTTTGAATATAAACATCATATATTTTGCATTAGACATAAAATTTTTAGATATAATGTTTACTCTGAGTAAATATGTTATCTTTTGTGCAAAATATATGACATTTATATTCAAAATATTCCTGGTCTTACAAGGAATCCAGCAATGTCAATTATATTATCCTAACTTTAATCTGAGGTATTATTTAATACTAAATGTTAAAATCTAGTTTTTTCACCCACCCTTTCTCTTGAAGGGAGGGTTGGTGGGGGGTGGGGGGAGGGTTGGGATGGACTGACCATCTGGCTCGGTTGGAAGAGGGGGGGGCGGCAAGGTGGGGTACTTTGATTGACAGATAGTGTCATGAAGAATATTTTTTTTTTTTTATTAACTGAAGATATTTGTTTTAGCTCATAAAATTCATACAAATTACCTGGCCAGAATATAATTTACATTGCTGGAATTCTTACAATTTGATGATCATTTTGAATATAAACATCATAGATTTTGCATTAGACATATAAATTTTAGATGTAATGTTTACTCTGAGTAAATATGTTATCTTTTGTGAAAAATATATGACATTTATATTCAAAATATTCCTGGTCTTACAAGGAATCCAGCAATGTCAATTATATTATCCTAACTTTAGTTTGAGGTATTATTTATTACTATACCTGGTTTTCCCCCCAAAATTTCTCAGAGAGGGAAGAGCCAGCGAGTGCAGTGTGAGAAGAGGGGGAGGGAGTTGAGTCCATTATTTGAATGGACATTAACTTGGCGACTGTATTTCTCTATTTCTCTTAAGTATTAATTGTGTGCATGTACCATCATAAAATTAAGATGTTATTTTTACTAGAACATAGGTGTTGTGTTAGAAAAAATGGAGTTTGGGGGTCAGCTGGTCTCTATTTCATTTAATCCCATATGTTATGTTATTCACTTTACGCGTTTCTCACTTTCTGTGGTACCCTGTGGGTTACATTAACTGCGTAAAGTGAGGGTTGACTGTATATAAGTCAGTTCTGCTACAACGCGATAGTTGTGTTCTTGTAAAACCTCGCATTGTAGAAATTCGCGCAATAGAAATAACAGGGCTTATGGAGAAAATAGGGTTAGGTGCTGATTATTCGAATGCGATCACCAGAACGCTTCTTGGAGATATTCTTCTTTTCCATATTCACAGTTAATACGACAAAATTGGAGAAATATTAAGCAAAAATCATTGAGGACGCTTCAAAACAACCCACGTGTTTCAACTGATCATGTGATGGAAACAGAGAGCGCGGGTGTAAAATGCTATTAGTCCGCACTGCGAAACATTGTTTTTATTTATTTTTTTCATACAGTATTTATGGTAACAACTAAATTTGCACAAAAAGGATGAAATTTATAGAGTCCCTATCAAATAACACTTCACAAACAAAACACATGAATCAATTGAACATGTGATGTCAAATGTGAACTGTAAACACTGCATAACCCCGCGCCAAGCAACAGTACACTTAAAACGTTTGAGTGGAATCGAGTTACAGCCAACACGCGTTCGCGTTTTACAAATATCATTCTTCTACAGGTAGTTCTGCTATAACGCGATAGTAGTGTTCTTGTAAAACATCGTGTTATAGAAATTCGTGTAATAGAAATAACATGGCTTATGGAGAAAATAGGGTTAGGTGCAGATTACTCCAAATCGGAAAAAAATTTCGTAGTTAGCCTAACACAAAGGATAGCACAGTCTAAATAAATGTTACATTCATATCTAATAATGAAATCATACAGTAAATGTTACACTTTACCTTGAAAAAATATGAATATAACTTGATGGGGGATAAGGGTGATGTTGAGGCTGAGGAGTCATGAAACATCAAGCTTTTCTTCAAGTGGTATAGCCTTTCTTTTACGATCACCACCGGAAATGCGATCACCAGAGTGCTTCCCAGAGATATTCTTCTTTTCCATAGTCACAAAATTGGAGAAACAGTAATCAGAATTCACTGAGGACACTTAAAAACTTCACAAGTGTTTCAAACAAAGTGTGGAGTAAACAGAGCGCGCGGGTCTAAAACGCTATGTATTTTGTTTTTCTCTTATTTAAAATTTTACATTTTACATATACTGTACAGGTATACTGTATACATAAATATTACATAAATTATTTCTGCAATTCTTCACAAACAAAACACATAAATCAATTGAACATGTGATGTCGAACGTGAACTGTAAACACTGCATAACCCCGCACCAAGCCACAATGTACAGTACACTTTAAATGCTACTTATTTTGTTTTTCTCTCTTATTTAAAATTTTACAATTTACATATACTGTACAGGTATTTCTTCACAAACAAAACACATAAATCAATTGAACAAGTGATGTCGAACGTGAACTGTAAACATTGAGCCAAGCCACAACACTGTTCAGTACACTTTAACACTTTAAACGCTACGTATTTAGTTTTTCTCTTTTATTTAAATTTTTACGATTTACATATATATATATATATATATATATATATATATATATATATATATATATATATATATATATATATATATATATATATATATATATATATATATATATATATATATATATATATATATATATATATATATATATATATATATTTCATGTAAATCCACAATGAAAACGTGGATAAGATAAATCTTGATAAAATCACACGGGAAAATGGAAACAACGGAGCACCTTAGCTTTCGTCTTTATTCAAGACATCTTCAGAGGCAACTGGATTACATGGACAGAGAGAGGCTTAAATATACAGGGTGACCTAAAAACATGAGGTCAGCTCATAATGATGACATCCACTAATCCCCACACCAACACACACGTAGAGGAGCTTAAGAGAAGGGTGGTGACGTGACTAGCCAGGTCAGGTCAGAAAAAAGGGACCCACAAAATAACTATCATACATCTAGATCAAAGGTTTTCAAAGCATTTTTAACCTTGGGCACTGACAAATAAATTTATGTAACATATTATCAGTTTTGAACTGACCATCACTAAGGTTTATTGATTTTAATTCCTTAATCAAACTAGCTTCAACCAGAAGTCTTTCTGTGACACAAGATGATTTGTGGGGATTAGTGGATGTCATCATTATGAGCTGACCTCATGTTTTTAGGTCACCCTGTATATTTAAGCCTCTCTCTGTCCATGTAATCCAGTTGCCTCTGAAGATGTCTTGAATAAAGACGAAAGCTAAGGTACTCCGTTGTTTCCATTTTCCGTGTGATTTTATCAAGATATATATATATATATATATATATATATATATATATATATATATATATATATATATATATATAAATTAATTTACATATATATATATATATATATATATATATATATATATATATATATATATATATATATATATATATATATATATATATATATATATATATATATATATATATATATATATATATATATATATATATATATATATATATAGTAAATTGTAATTTACATATTATTCATATTATGCTAGAGCGCCCACAAAACATGAGAAACGTTTGAGTCCCCCAGTAGAGATGTCCGTTCTCTATCCACTCCAGGATGTCCGTTTTCTTTTTGTGTACTCGCTCAGGGACTCAAGTATTTCTGTATATGACACAGGATGATAAGGGAATTTGAATTTATTTGTTTATTTATTTATATATAATATACTGTAATATATTAAATATACTGCAAGTATTTTCTTTAATTTATATACGTGTTTCGCGAAAAAGGGAGGCTACATTTATGGTGATCGTTAAGGACCAAACTCCGAATCCATGACGTGACTTCTGTTCATTATTTATATCCTAAATTTACCACTGTAGGTAGTTTCAAGAATTAATGCAGTCATTTACTGAATATTCTTTGCAAAAAAATAAATTTTAAATGAATTACAGGTAGTTCTGCTATAACGCGATAATTGTGTTCTTGTAAAATATCGTGTTATAGAAAATCGCGTAATAGAAATAACAGGGCTTATGGAGAAAATAGGGTTAGGTGCAGATTACTCCAAATCGAAAAAATTTAGTAGTTAGCCTAACACAAAGGATAGCACAGTCTAAATAAATGTTACATTCATATCTAATAATGAAATCATACAGTAAATTTAACACTTTACCTTGAAAAAATATGAATGTAACTTGATGGGGGAGAAGGGTGATTTTGAGGTTGATAACATCAAGCTTCTCTTCAAGTGTTATATCCTTTCTTTTACGATAATCACCGGGAATTCTATCATCAGAATGCTTTTTGGAGATATTCTTCTTTACCATATTCACAGTTAATACCACAAAATTGGAGAAATAGTAAGCAAAAATCGCGTTATAGCAAACAAGCGATCGCGTTATACAAATATTGTTCCGAATTCATAAATCGCGTTAGAGCAAATTCGCGTTATCAAAACACGCGTTATAGCAGAACTCACTGTATTTATAAGAGATAAGTATTATGATCAGTAAATATACAGATATGCATTACTGACCACCTCCGAACACAAGGACGGCTAAAAATAGCCACAGGCGGTCACAGTCAAGGTCACTTTCCCTTTCTTGTCACTGGCAAATGGGGGAGGGGGGGATGATAATAGCAGCTGTGTTTATTACGGTATGTTAGACTGGTTTATAATACATTTTTATTATTTTAATATACCGGTAATCTTCATTTTAATCCAGCTTACCAAACGTAAGTTTCAGTATAAAATAATTAGTGGTACTGTAGGACCTTGTGAGTGGTTTACTGTATACATAAATATTACATAAATTATTTCTGCAATTCTTCACAAACAAAACACATAAATCAATTGAATATGTGATGTCGAACGTGAACTGTAAACACTGTGTGTGATGTAGAGAGAGCGCGGGTGTAAAACGCTATGTAATTTGATTTTCTCTTTTATGTAAAATTTTACAATTTACTTATAATATATAGGTATACTGTATACATAAATATTACATACATTATTTCTGCAATTGTTCACAAACAAAACACATAACTCAATTGAACATGTGATGTCGAACGTGAACTGAAGCCACAACAACCGTTCGAGTGGAATCGCGTTAGAGCAAACGAGTTCGCGTTTTACAAATATCGTTCCTCAATTCATAAATCGCGTTCGAGCAAATTCGCGTTGTCAAAACACGCGTTATAGCAGAACTCACTGTATTCATCAATCACGTTATAGCCAATTCGCGTTGACAAAACACTCGTTGTAGCAGAAATGACTATATATATATACAGTATATATATATATATATATATATATATATATATATATATATATATATATATATATATATATATATATATATATATATATATATATATATATATATATATATATATATATTATATATATATATATATATATATATACAGTCATGCGCCGGTTAACGTCCAACCGAACAACGTCCGATCGCATATACGTCCATGGCCCCCCCCCAAAAAAGTGACGCCTGCTGGACCAGCACTCCACGACCCCCTGACGGAGACACGATGATCCTCCCCATACTGGTCAGATATTATGTGTTAAAAGAATATGCTTCCTTACTTAGGCTTTTTTTAAGCATTTGCCTACAGGTGTAATGTTAACCTACATCTATTGAGGATAAAATCTTTCACCTACAAATTGACAATGACACATTTACTGTAATCAGACATATCTAGTTGCCTCAACAATTGCACCCCCAGTTGCAATTGGGGTTGCAATTTCAAATTCTGTGGCATTACTAAGAATATTGAAGTCTCTGGTGCACTCTAAGATTAAGAGAGAAAACGGGGGACTCAGGCGTCTTGATGTGAGAGAAAACGGACTCGTATGATGGGGGACCAAATATAAAAAGCATAGCTACATGTTTTGTGGACTACAGTATTAAGCGTACCCTTTTCATCACTTTGTAATAAACCTAGCCATGCCTATGTGTGTGTATGATATTTACCATAACATTATATATATATTTAGTGGGTATAAATGGTCATAAAATGGGAAACTTGGGGTTGGGTCTTGGGTGCCTGGAACCAATTAGAATAAATTCCATAGGTTCTGTACTTTCGTTATCGGCGGGGTCCCAATTAGGCGCGATAACCAAGGGATGACTGTACTGTACTGTATATACTTGTGACACTGGCCAGTTGCTTCTGGTGTTATGGTACAGGGGTACCAAGTGACAGCACTAGGATCCCGCTTCCTCTATCAAGGAATAAACAATTAAAATTAAAATTAAAAAAAACATTCAAATCATGGGACCTAGCGAATCTAAATGGACCTAGAGCGGGAACAGTCACGTATGCATCGCTTATTCTTATAGATTGTGCTGCCAGGCGTACGTTATCTAGTGAATTTAGTCAATATTGTACAGTAACAATGGACCTAAGTGCAAACCTGTATTGTACATGTACTAAATGATTAAGGTACTAAAATTGTTATGTCTATTGCAAATATAGCTTGTTTATACAGCTATTCAAATAAATTACTATCTTACAAGAATCCCTCCAATGTAAGTTATATTCACCCAGGTCGTTTGGGTGGCAAATTATGAGAAGAGGTTAGTCAC
The DNA here is from genome assembly GCF_018991925.1 of Homarus americanus. Taxonomy (NCBI): domain Eukaryota; kingdom Metazoa; phylum Arthropoda; class Malacostraca; order Decapoda; family Nephropidae; genus Homarus; species Homarus americanus. The sequence continues at coordinate 7,680,025 of NW_024734615.1, read as the reverse complement.
TCTTAAGTAATGATAAATAAACACGTAGGCAGGCCTTCAGCTCCAACTGTCAAATCTTATCTCAAATAAATAAATAAACACCATTCACTATCTACCCGATCCTTAGATTTCCCATGCATCAACGCATGCAGTGGAGCAGCTATTTGGGCAAACCCTTTAACAAATTTCCTATAAAATGATGTGAACCCTACAAAAGACCGCACATCTTTCACCGTCTTTGGGACTGGCCAATCTCTTACTACCCTAATCTTCTCAGGATCAGCTGTGATGCCTTCAGCTGACACCTGATATCCTAAATAACTTACTTTGGAAGCCATTATTTCACACTTTTTAGGTTTAAATCTTAAGTTATTCTCCCTCATCCTGCAAAATAATTCCCTCAATCTGACTATATGCTGATCTATTGTACTTGAAAACACCATCACGAGGAGAAAATCTTATCCCCTAAAATCCGCTCCATGTATCTCTGAAAGGTTCCCGGACTATTTGACAATCCCATAGGCAGTCGCCTGTACTCAAAGTGTCCGAAGCTTGTGCTGAAGGCAGTCTTTGGACGGTCTGAAGGTTTTACTTCGATCTGGTGATATCCTGCTGCTAGATCAAACGTTGAGAAAAACTGGGCCCCTGTAAGAGATTCTAGAGTTTCATTTATTCTAGGCAGAGGAAACGCATCGCGTACCGTGACCTTATTTAAGTCACGATAGTCAATGCACAACCTCAGCGTCCCGTCCTTTTTCCTCACTACTACAATGGCGGCAGAGTACGGACTCTCACTATGCTGAATTACTCCCTGATCTAACAGCTGGCTAATGTGCTGCTTCACCTCTGGTACCTGGTTTGGAGGGATCCTCTGGTATGGCACCCTAACTGGCCGGTCTGTAGTCACTGGGATCTCATGCTGAACCCCAATAGCCTTTCCTATGGGCTGGCCCTCCCCTTCAAAAATATCACTAAACTCCTCTATTAAACCCCTAACTGTACGCTCTTGTTCCTCATTCATTTTCTCCGTGTGCACTTTGACCTCCGTACGGGCATCCGGTTGAACTGTCCTCACATACACCTCCTCACTGATGTCTGCCTCGACTTCCGTCCCAGAAGCCACTTTCCCAATCCGCCAATTGCCCCTCAAGTTCTTACGACGATCAGACAGATTTGCCACCAACACCTGGGTCATGCCTCTCACCACTCTTACAGCTGTCGGCAACACTATCACACCCTCAGGCATCCAACCTTCATCCTCCATTGGTAGAGGTTCAATCACAACTTCTTTGTTAGCTACCTGGCTTAATGAGGGAACACATACTGACAGCAACCGAGTACTCCGGGGAGGAATGGTTGGGCTTTTCTTCCTCTCCGTTGTACAATACCCCAGGCTGATGGCCTCTATTGCACATAACTGCCTAACCTCATGCAAGCAATTTTCCCAATGAGCGGTGCTCCTGGCTTCCCTGCACAAGTGATACATGTGCGGCCAAATCTCCGAAACCTCCCCCAGCACATTCATCCCCAACAACCCAACATGCGATTGCCCCTTACCCTGGGTCTCAATCCCTGGACAAACCAACAGCCCCACATCAGTGACTTCCACCCCACATACAACCATAGTGACCCGAATACACCCCACACACGGCACTGGAAACCCTGACGCCCCCTTTTACCCTTATTCGAGTGGGCTGCAACACCACGCCTGCAGGCTCCAGCTCCCGACAGTAGAAGTGTTCATCAATTAACGACACTTCTGCCCCAGTATCTGCTAAACCCCACATTTCACGACCTGCTACCAGCACCGAAACCTTAGGACACTCTGCTTTCAGCCTTAAGGTACCTTCTGTCGTGATTAAATTTGTCATGCGGACCACGCTTGACCACGGGTCCGCTCTCTCTTGGTTCATAACATCGCCGGTGGAATCTATTGGTGAGGCCAGGAGCGGTTGGCGGGGACTGCCTGGCCTTGACCATTTCCCGACCGCCAGTTCCGATTGTTATTTCCAACTCGATACTGGCCATTGGCCACGTATCCCCTTGGGACACTCTCCTGGTCCAGACCTGTTCGTGCAATTGAAACCGAGATGGCCCTCTTGTCCACACGCATAGCACATCGGGAGAATCGAGCCCCCAGCCTGCGGTTCGTTCTCCCTTCCCTTAGTCAGCGGTACCTCCCTCAAAGCCGCTCGTTTTTGTTCCGCCTCTCTCAGCCCCGTGATCCACTCATCTAGATTACGGTGAGGATACTTCTGGATCTCCTCCAATAACCACATACGGCTTTTTTCCTCCTTGAGCCCCCGAGTGATTGCATCTCCCAACAGGGCCTTATCATATTTATGTCCATGGTGGTTCAACTCATCTTTTAAATGGAGCGTAGCATCATAATATTCAAGAAGCGTTTCGTTGCTCCGTTGTTTCCGATTCATCACCTTCTGAATGGCGTCGTACGTGGCCGTCTGCCCGCCGTATTGCTGCTTCAAATAACTAGTTAATTCGTCTACGGTTTCCCAGTCTCTGCGTGCATTGTATACGCAATCTGCCGCAGGCCCCGCAAGATGCCCCAACTGAGCTAGGTGTTGTTGATGTTCCTTCTCCAACTGTTGCAATTGTGTGTGGTGCTCCCCCCTTAACTGTTGTACATATACTCCATACTCCCCCCCTGATTTGGTTCGCCCATGCCTGACATTCCCCATTGATCTTCCTTTCTAACTGTTCCAATCGTTCCTGGTACTCTCCCCAGATTTTCCCCTCTAGCTTCCCAATACGTTCCACGAACTCTTCTCTCAACTGTACCAAACTCGGGCTGTCTCTCCTTTTCTCCGAGTAACCCCGCACCGTCAACCACAACAAACCCATTCCCAGGGCGAGCATGAGTAGAGCTGGGGTCACACACTCTACCGTTTCCATCCACTCCATGATTCCTCCCATTATCCCAACCACATAACTATCAGTCACGAAATAAAAATAACTACGCTCTGCTACCATTTGTAACCGGTCGGAATTACTGGACTTTAATTTCTCACTTGACTTGGGGTTTATTAAAGATTATTAGATGGTAATTGCAGTGGAAGCGCCCCTTAGTGAGAAATCCCGAACCAGCACAAGAGCACTTAACTTTACTAACCAAAATGATTGTCCGTGACCCGTGGAAGGATAGCGTCTGTGACTGGGATGAATGAGACACACTGTAAAATTTACACTTATATTCCCTCCAACACTACAAACACAATCAAATAGTGGTACACCAATATGCGCACTTTTTAACCTGAACTTAAAATACTATTCTGGTGAATAAAAGTTATACACGATGTGGAAATTATTAGAAACTCAGGCAATGCCTCATTAGAGGATAATAAGTTTAAAGTATTAAGAAATGTTGCTTGCACACATGAACCAGGCCTTAAGGGCTTTCAACAAAATATCAATCACTGAGAAAATGGTATTAAAAAAATAAGAAATCAATAACTCTACAATGAATAGGCCTTAGGGCACTCACCAAAATTATATCCAGCACTGAGAAAATGGTATAAAAATCAGAGCTTATTAACTCCACCCTGAATAGGCCTTCAGGGCGCTCAACAAAATTATATTACCTTAACAGATACACACCTCCTAACCTAACTTAAACACTACTCTGGGGAACAAGGGTTATACCTGAGATTGAAATTATAAGGAAATATTAAATGCACACAGCATACATTAGTAACTGAAAAAATAGTATTAACTACACACAAAAATATTGTCATTATTATTAAGAAGTTACTGAGTCCACCAATACCCGTGAACCATGCTTCCTAACCTAACACACACACAGATTCCACCTGCACTCCGTAGTCGTTTAAGGCACAACCAACAGGCACCCGTAGTTTAAGGCCCAAATCAGCCTTTCTCCACCTTGGAAACTGTACCTCTAAACTCCACTGACTCTTGGCCCCAGTGTGCGACCCTGTATCACTCAGCTGGCTTCACTTTACCCCCAGTACATCCATGAAGCGGAAGGGAGTGAGCCAATCAGACCTTGTACAGTCGAGAGAAGCTTTAGCTTCCCGTTAGCAAGAGGGTTTCACTAAGCTGCTTGAGACATGTGGTATTGTGAGCCGAGGTAGAGGAGAGCTGATGACCCCAACGATCGTCCCGTCGTCAGCTGGGCACCCAGACGGCTAGATTCACTCAAGAGATCCTTTGATTCCCCGCTAAACAGTGACAGGCCTACACTGATCGGTCCAACGGCGACAATCGCCACCCTCAATCATCAACGGCAGTCTCAAACGGCAGTCAATCTCTCACAGTCATCGCTCGCAGTCAATTTCTCGCAGTCATCACTCTCGCAGTCAAGTGGGTTCCGACGGAAACCCTGAAATGAACTCACTGTTAGCTCTTGTTAACTTTATCACTGCCCTATCTAAACCCTGTCTGAGATCGAATGCGACTTACTTGTTATACTGCAATAGCGCAACTCAGGTGACTAGGCCACGTGACTATTTCTGTGACGGACGCGCAGGGACGTCTTGTTGATCCGAATGCTTTCGCGTTACTGAGAGCTAGCCAACCTCGTGTCCTCTCAAGGCGTCAGCTTTGGCCTACGTGACATATTTTCCGCCTAACTAATAACTCCTTGGGACACCCGTAACATTATTCAGACTGATAAACGATCTATAATAATTCCAAATTCAATAATAGTCGCTTAACTTCATGAATCGCATCATTTTTAATTCGGCAAATTACATTTAATATCATATAGGCCTAGTTCCACAACCTCTCGCTATGTGTGGGGAGCGCTCTCTTCCCTCAGACGACCTTGAAAACTCATGGCGCGGCGTTCGAAATTACACTGAAATTTCTGAATATTACATATATATATATATATATATATATATATATATATATATATATATATATATATATATATATATATATATATATATATATATATATATATATATATATATATATATATATATATATATATATACACACACACACACACACCTGAGCCCGTCTTGCGACTCACGTGTGGACTTGGGCAAGGCCGGGACTTGCCTCAGATATAGATAAAAAAAAAAAATTTAAATGACATGCATTTTCTATACCGAAACGTTTCCAGTTAATGTAGTCTCCATGTATAATTAGAAAATTATGTGGGCCCCATGTGCATTCAGCTGACTACATTAAAGGTTAAGTGCTCAGTCACACTGTATCCATTCCTTATTATTTATTACTTTCACTGTACTGTATCCATTCATCATTATTCATTACTTTTACTATATATTTCATTGTGAATTTATTAAAAATTTTTTTATATCGGACTTACTGACATATCCAAGACTTAGTTTGAGACCTAACAGTAAATCAGGTCTGGAATATATATATATATATATATATATATATATATATATATAATGTGGCTGAACAACGTCGTTGCCCTCTCTACAAAAAAAACACTTCCATGATGGACCTCCTCTGGCAACCCCAGGAACCATTCCATGCAGCCAGATATTGTGTTGAAGGAATATCCTTCCTTAGGCTTTAGTAAGCATTTGCCTCCAGGTGTAATATTAACCTACATCTATTGAGGATAAAATCTTTCACCAACAAATTGACAATAACACATTTGCTGTAATCAGACATATCTAGTTGCCTCAACAATTGCAACCCCAGTTGCAATTGGGGTTGCAATTTCAAATTCTGTCTCATTACTAAGGATTAACAAAGTCTCTGGTGCACTCTAAGATTAAGAGAGAAAACGGAGGACTCAGGAGTCCTGAAGCGAGAGAAAACGGACTCCTATGATGGGGGACACAAGCACTCACACGTGCCACTCATACTGACAGACTTGACACTCACTTACTTGACAAGTTTTACCAACCATTAGTTGTGTATGTTATCTAGTGAATTTAGTCAATAGTGCACAGTACAAGTACACTGCAAGACAGTGGTCCCTCGGTTAACAATGGACCAAATTGCAAACCTGTACTGTACATGTACTAAATGATTACGGTACTAAAATTGTTATGTCTATTGCAAATATAGTGTTTATACAGGTATTCAAATAAATCACTATCTTACAAGAATCCCAGCAATGTAAGTTATATTCACCCAGGTCGTTTGGGTGGCAAATTGTGAGAAGAGCTTAGTCATTCTTAAGTAATGATAAATAAACACGCAGGCCTTCAGCGCCCACTGTCAAATCATTTCTCAAATAAATAAATAAACACCAGACACTCTGTCACCTCACCTCCTGCTCTCCCCCTGCTCCCCCCTCTTCCCACGCAGCAAGCTACCTCCCTCCTTGCCTCCCTCCTTGTGTTCCCAGACAAAAGATTGGTGATTTCTTTATGCTTTAAGGTGTTTATTTTATATAATATCTCAGACTAAATTTAGGATAATATTATTTGCATTGCTAAAATCCTTGCAAGACAGAGATTAATTTAAATATAAACGCCATATATTTTGCTCGAGATAAAAATTGTAGTACATTAGTGAACAGTATTGTAGTACATTTTATAATATAAATATTTTCAACTGTTTTTTGGGTAGATTTACATAAATATCTTCATTTATTTTCATCCATTTACATGCACACACCATACTAAAAGAAACGTAAAAGAAAGAAATGGCTTTAGTGCAAAGCTGCACTGCACATGTACTAATTTGATTACGGTACTAAAATTGTTATGTCTTGTGCGAATTATAGGTTGCCTATATTTAAATAAATCAACATCTTACACGAATCCCAGCAATGTAAATTATATTCACCCAGGTCATTTCACTGGCTGTTTATAAGAGAGAAGCTTAGTCACTTAAGAACTGATAAATATACACGCGTTAGACCTGGGCCTGTGCCAACTGTCAAACTGCTCCTCTACCCCCACGCCCCGTTGCTCGCTTGCTCCCTCCCTCCTTCTCCCCCATCTGCCCAGCGTTGCTGGAATCCTTGTAAAGCAGTGAATAATTTTAATATAAATGTCATATATTTTGCACAAGAGATAAAAATTAATCACCTGTATCACATTACAGTAGTGATTTAAGAGCAAAAGTGTATATGTACGTATATAGTATTCCACATACACGTAAGTATGAATAAAAAGTTTGTGATGATCGGACAACGTCCATTTCGGTTAACGTCACGTTTCCAAGAACGTATCTAGGACGTTAACCGGCGCATGACTGTATTTTCATGGGCCACGAACGCATATGCGATCGGACGTTGTTCGGAAGGACGTAAAGCGACACATGACTGTACATCTGAAATCACTTAATTTAAGATAAAAGAAGAAATAGAATGATAAAATGCAGTAAATGAAAGTAAAAAATAAGGCATCAGGTAAATAAAATACAGTACAATAAACTGTACAATAATAAATAAGAGCAGTACTGTACTCCAAATTAGGATGTATGAATCCCTTATAAACTTGAAGCAACTGCTCAGGAGTGAAGTAGCTACGGCATATGTACAGCATTCCCAGCTTTTGGGAGGCAGATTTAGCAGTGTTGTGGATGTGTGGTTCCCATGACACATTAGAGGAAATGGTGAGGCTTAGCATATCTATTTTAGAGCTTGGCAGAATGATTGCATCCTGAAATGTGATTGGTGGGATATCTTTTATTTTGGAAAGTGTGATTGGTAAATACAGTACTGTGTTTTATTATTATTGAATTTAACCAAATTTCTACCTCCCCATTCGGAGATGCTGCACAGATCCTCATTGATAGATGAAACGATATCAGCTCTTAGAAACAGATCTAGTTTGAGAGAGGGTGAAGGGAAAAATGTGAAGAAGAGTGAAGAGTAGAATTATCAGCGTAAGAATGGATAGAATTAGTATTAGTGTGAAGTAAATCATTGATAAAAAGAAGGAATATAGTAGGTGAAAGAACAGAACCCTGTGGGACACCACTATTGGTAGAGAGAGAGCGAGAGATCAAACCCTCAACAACAACTGCCTTGGATCGGTTCTCAAGGAAGCTAGAAATTAGAGAAAAAAGTGGAGGAGAGACACCATAAGAGGGAAGTTTAGAAAGCAAAGACTTGTGCCATACCTTGTCAAATGCTTTGAAGATGTCGAGGGCTACGACGAAAGCTTTCCCATAATCCCTAAGAGAGGATGACCAAAGATGGTTGCAGTAGGAGAGCAGACCACCAGTAGATCTCGCCTGGCGAAAGCCATACTGGTGATCCGACAAAAGAGAAAGGCATTCGGGGTGACGGAGAAAATGAGAGTAAGATAATTTAAAAAATCTTAGAGAGAGATGAAGTTAGGGCAATGAGGCGATAGTTAAAGGGATTAGAATGGTCCTCCTTCTTCAGGATGGGTTGAACCAAGGCACGCTTCCAAGACGAAAGAAAAATTGGGGTTTTGGGGCAGAGGCATAAGAGGTGAGCAAGCACAGGGGTCAGAATTTCAGCACACTCCCTCAGAACATGAGAGGATATCCCGTCTGGTCCACGCGCCTTACTCACATCCAGATTGGATAATACACCAGCAACCCTACGATTGGAGAGTTGACACCTTGCCATTCACGGGTTTGCGATTCGCGATTTGGACGATTTGCAGTAAAGCAGATGGTGGCTATGGTGACTAGCTTGTGAGCCTTTTCCCACAGCGCAACGAGTCACCACACGTGCCCGCAGCGTCTCCTCTCCCTCTGTTTGTGCTCAACCATTGTCTGTGATGGAGCATCTCATGTTGTACTCTCAATACTTTACTGCTTCTGTGTGAAATGGCCCTTAAAAGACTTCCTAGTGTCAGTGCTAGTGATGCTAGTGGAGTAAAATGTGAAAGGCAGAAGTCAGTGATGACCCTGACAAAGAAAGTTGAATTATTAGATAAGTTAAAAGAGCTGCCACGGCTGGTCGGTTGTTTGGTATAGGAATACAGTCGTGCACTAAGGTAGTATATGTTGCTATTTGTGGTTTTGCCTATTCACGCCATTCCTTGGAACCTAACCCCGGTGAACAACAAGGGTTTACTGTACAGTACAGTATATGGGTTAAAAATTTCAAATTCTGATAATTACTATAGAGGTTAATTAATGGCCCTTGAAATATTTGGAATACATTTAGAATACTGTACAAGAGAATGAATGAGTCCCACAGAAATTTAAAAAGAAATAAGAGTGCGATACATGATTGTATAAAAAAAGTAATTTTACTTTTCTTACTTTTATCCTCTTTTCTGATCGGTTCGTTACCGCTTAGGCGGTCGATCACACTCTGTTACTCACTGTTGGTAAGTACAGTATACTGAGCATGTACTGGCTCCAGAAGGTATCTGTACCTGCATCAATGTTGCTGATCTTGAATAAGCTCACACTCAGTGCCATCACAACACTCTCTGGCAGATAGTTCCAGGAGTATACAATTCTCACTCCAAAAAAGTTTGCCCTCACAATTTTCTGAATTTGTGGCTTCTTCATCCTTAAGCTGTCACCCCTTGTCCTTGTCCATCTTTAGTATAAACTAGGCAACTGCCGGCATTCTATTCTTTCCAGGTAACTAAGGTTCTGTAGTGCAGACACCAGTCTTGTTGCCCTCCTTTGGATATTTTTAATAAGCTGACACTCTCTAGCATATCTCAGTGCAGTAATATTGACAATATATACAGTTCTGTACAGTACCTAGATTTTGTCAAGGCTTTTGACAGCTTACCTCATGAAAGGCTAAGAATTAAACTGGAAGGGTACGAGATTCGGAGGAGTGTTCTAATGTGGATCGGAGACTTTCTTACATGATTGCAAGCAGTGTGTGGTGATTAATGGCACAAAATCGGTACATGTACCCATGACAAGCGGGGTACCACAGGGCAGTGTATTGGGCCCATTATTGTTTGTTTGTTTGTTTGTTTCATAAATGACATGCCAGAAGCTATACACTCCTCCATACGAATGCTTGTGGACGATACCAAGTTATTCAGGGAAATTAAGAACCAAGCATCAGACTGAAGAGCTACAGAAAGATCTGTGTCAGCTTCAAGAATGATTGAATAAGTTGCTGCTTAGATTCAATGCTACAAAGTGTAAGAGGATACACCTAGGTCATTCCAATAGTAAGGAGGCATATCACATGTTCCAATGAGATGAAGATACTGCATTAATAGAGATTGAATGTGAAAAGGACCTGGGTGTGTATTGTACAATGAACTGAAGTTCTCTGGCCAGTGGAAGAAGAAAGTGAATCAAGCAACTAAACTAGACGGTTGTTCAGTTATCTAGACGGTCCGCCCCTTGTAACGATCTTCAGGAGTAAGGAGCTTCCCCGACTGAAGTACTGTCACCCCGTCTGGTCCCCGAGATATGCTAGAGACTGTCAGTCGAATGAAAATGTCCAAAGGAGGGCCACCAGACTGGTTCCTGCACTATGGCACCTCAGTTATCCAGAGAGATTAGAACGCCTGCAACTTCCTAGTTTATACTATAGATGTGCAAGGGGTGACCTAATTGAAGTGTATAAACATCTCAGTGGGAACTACTCAGTCGAGTGTCCATACCTGGAACTGGCGGACGCCTACCCCACAAGGGGTCACAGCTCAAGGTTGAAGAAGGCACAAGTCCAGAAAACTGTGAGAGCAAACTTTTTTGGAGCAAGAATTGTGAATTCTTGGAACAATATGCCAGTGTGTGTTGTGACGGCGTTGAGTGTGACCTCTTTTAAGACCAGACCTGACGAACACTGGAGCAGGTTCAGATACATTCAGGAGCCAGTGCATGCTCAGTACTTGCTAACAGTGCATAACAGAGACGTGGCTGACCGCCCAAATGGCTAACAAGCCAATCAGCCAATAAGTGGCGAAGAAAATAAAAACAAAAGTAAACGGGGAAAGACCTTGTGTTCATTAAGTGTCTCCTGTCTTGTGCAAAAAGTGTAAAGAATAATAAAATTTATATGTTAATTTTTGCAAAATCTTTTGACATATTTCATATACGAAGTGGTCCAAGCAGTGTACATAGGAGTTGTTTTTGAGAACACATGAGAAGTAGTCCAGAATGTTAAAATACTGTATACAGGTAGTTCTGCTATAACGCGATAATTGTGTTCTTGTAAAATATCGTGTTATAGAAAATCGCGTAATAGAAATAACAGGGCTTATGGAGAAAATAGGGTTAGGTGCAGATTACTCCAAATCGAAAAAATTTAGTAGTTAGCCTAACACAAAGGATAGCACAGTCTAAATAAATGTTACATTCATATCTAATAATGAAATCATACAGTAAATGTAACACTTTACTTGATGGGGGAGAAGGGTGATTTTGAGGTTGATAAAATCGAGCTTCTCTTCAAGTGTTATATCCTTTCTTTTACGATCATCACCAGGAATTCTATCACCAGAACGCTTCTTGTTGATATTCTTCTTTACTATATTCACAGTTAATACAGTGGGGTATGCTATAACGAACGGATTCTACTACGAATATTCCTATAACGAACGGTTTTACCTATAAAATTGAGAATGCTATAACGAACGAAACTCCTACAACGAACATTATTTAAATTTTTTTTTTCTAATTTATTGTTTTTTTATTACAAATATTAATGATATTCTTTATTTCAGGGGTTTAGATGCATATTTATGCACTTTTTTACAATTTTTACAATTTTATATTACAGTTGTACTTTAACGCCAATAGAACCCAGAGGGTGTTAAGTGACCGCGTTAAGTGAACAACAGAACATATGGGATTAATTCCAATAGAAACCGGCCCGACCCCCAAACTCCACTTTTTGAAGACACATAACTATGTTGTAGTAAAAATAACATCTTAATTTTATGATGGTACATGCACACAATTAATACTTAAGAGAAATAGAGAAATACAGTCGCCAAGTTAATGTCCATTCAAATAATGGACTCAACTCCCTCCCCCTCTCACACTACACTGCCGGCTCTTCCCTCTCTGAGAAATTTTTGGGGGAAAACCACTAAATTTTAATAAATAATACCTCAAACTAAAGTTAGGATAATACAATTGACATTGCTGGATTCCTTGTAAGACCAGGAATATTTTGAATATAAATGTCATATATTTTGCACAAAAGATAACATAGTTACTCAGAAAAAATTTTATCTAAAATTTGTATGTCTAATGCAAAATATATGATGTTTATATTCAAAATGATCACCAAATTATAAGAATTCCAGCAATGTAAATTATATTCTGGCCGGGTAATTTGTATGAATTTTATGAGCTAAAACAAATATCTTCAGTTAATAAAAAAAAAATAATCTTCAGGACACTATCTGTCAATCAAAGTACCCCACCTTGCCTTCCCCCCTCTTCCAACCGCGCGGTCAGTCCCAACCCTCCCCCCCACCCCCCACCAATCATCCCTTCAAGAGAAGAGTGGGTGAAAAATTTAGATTTTAACATTTTGTATTAAATAATACCTCAGATTAAAGTTAGGATAATATAATTGACATTGCTGGATTCCTTGTAAGACCAGGAATATTTTGAATATAAACGTCATATATTTTGCACAAAAGATAACATTCTTACTCAGATTAAACATTTTATCTAAAAATTTTATGTCTAATGCAAAATATATGATGTTTATATTCAAAATGATCATCAAATTATAAGAATTCCAGCAATGTAAATTATATTCTGACCGGGTAATTTGTATGAATTTTATGAGCTAAAACAAATATCTTCAGTTAATAAAAAAAAAAAATATTCTTCACGGGGTAACAGATGGTCGGTCGGTCCCTCCCTCCCCCCCACCCTCCACCAACCGTCCCAAGGAGATGTGTGGGAAAACCAGAATACTTAACTTTTTTGTAATAAATAATACCTCAAACTAAAGTTAGGATAATATAATTGACATTGCTGGATTCCTTGTAAGACCAGGAATATTTTGAATATAAATGTCATATATTTTGCACAAAAGATAACATAGTTACCCAGAGAAAAAATGTTATCTCAAATTTGTATGTCTAATGCAAAATATATGATGTTTATATTCAAAATGATCACCAAATTATAAGAATTCCAGTAATGTAAATTATATTCTGGCCGGGTAATTTGTATGAATTTTATGAGCTAAAACAGGCAGTCAGGCAGGGTGGCGGGTGGGTGGGGCAAATCTAAAAATAGCATCTCGAGCCGGACACTCACCGCGTATATGTGGAAAAAATCCGTGTTAAGTGAAAGTTCAGCTCTGGCGAGGCACCGCGTATATGATAAAACACGTTAAGTGAAACCGCGTTAGGCGGGGTAATACTGTATATTTTTCAGTGTTAAGTAGTTGTATTTGGGGGCCTGGAACGGATTAATCCTATAACGAACGAATGCTATAATGAACAAGGTTCTAAAACCAATTAGATTCGTTATAGCATACCCCACTGTACCACAAAATTGGAGAAATAGTAAGCAAAAATCGCGTTATACAAATATCGTTCCTAATTCATAAATCGCGTTAGAGCAAATTCGCGTTATCAAAACACGCGTTATAGCAGAAATCACTGTACTGTAATTTTCAGTATTCGTTTTGATCACTAGTTCATTTATACGGGCAGTGATGTCACACAGGGGAGTATGACACCCCTTCAGTAATTCTGCTTGTAAGTACAAAAATAGCTTGTGGGTACAACCCTACAAAGTATGGGTACAGAACTAAAAGATGCCACAAAACAAAATGAGAGTAAATTTGGCCAGAATTCTGGAAATTATGCAATGGGTTATTTATTCAATGGCATTTTTAATCAGTGGATGCTTTTATACATACAGTAATTGCTTTTTATAATCTGATCAATTTGGAGATGTGGAAATTGAACTACCGTACATCTCATTAATAACACTTAAGTTTTGTCGGCGCACGTCAGTCATAAAGCAAGGGTTTGGTCCTTATAATTCATATTATAACAAAGGCATGTCTTTGGAGGTTGTTTGGAGTGAGGAGGTTGGTGCTATGAACCCAATACGGTATATGATATTGTCAAGTGAGTTGCAGTCTGTATTAGAAAGAGAGAGCTGTGTAACATTATGATCCATCATACTCCAATGTCTAAGAGCAAATTGTGATTTCTAGTTACTCTCTCTGAACAGTGGCTGTCAAGTTAGGGGTTTACTTTGGAAACTTAAGTCGCTCTTCACTGGTTCTTTTGTAAAGTGGGTTTTCATGATCAAACTTTTATTTCTTATTTTACCAAGAATTTATGTTAACAAAGTCTTCTTATTGCCTATAGCCTCTCCTTGAATACTGAGGACACTACTGGACCAGCAACTACTTCAACCACGGAAGCTAAAGCTGCTGCTCCAGAAGTCTCATCCACTGCCAAAGAGAATGGGTCCAAAGATGCAGATGAAGAAGGCTCTTGGAGGCGGGCAAAAGTAGTTTGTGATTATGATGCAACAAACAGAGATGAAATGAGTCTTATGATGAATGAGGTGAGTGGTATCAAACAATGTTTTCTGGAAAATTTAATCTGAATTTAAATCCACTAAGTGTGGCAGTAGAAATTTCCTAGAATGTTAGAAGTTTTTTATTCCCAAAAAGATAAGATAGAAATATGACTGGAGTTATCTTCATCAGAGAATTCAGGTATAGATGTCACTCATTTAAAAAAAAAATTAAAATTATTGGGAGAAGGACTGTACTGCCTGACTAATTTTTATTTTTTACTTGACAGGTTGTATTGTATTGTGAAAAAACTGGGCAGGCGTCTGACTTTGTTATTGCTAAGCGTGGTAACCAGAAAGGCCGTGTTCCTAGTGCATATCTTGAGTCCATGGATGACTGAGGTCTGACCACAGTCGAATTTTGTTAATTACCTTAATGATGCATTCATTCATATTCATGTGTGTGTGTGTGTATATGTATACTGTATACCTTTTCATCTTGCCCATCTTATTTCCTGCCTGTTGGGTCATTTAAAAAATGTCATAATTATACTACATGCAATATACAGTATATTATAGTAGAATACATATACTGTACATACATATGTTTATATACCCTAAAGTATGCATTTAAGGATATTAATAAATTTCGATTAAGTGGAAGTAAATGAAACATCTCAGATGTATGAGTTTGGATTACAGAATTAATTACTACAAGTTCCTGGCATCCATATGTTCTTTTATATAAATCTGTTAACCCCTTGAATGCTTTATAATATACAGTGTCCACACAATATGATTGAATTATGTATAATGTTCAGATGGCTAGTTAGCCAGTTGGTGCTTTCAACTCCATAAAACAATGTGACAAATGTGATACACTTAATGTGTCTGTCAGTTATGTTATGTTATGTTATGTTAAGTTCTGTATAGTCAGTGGTTACAATTAATAGACGAGAGAATGTAGAGAGAGGCAATTTGATTTTGTCCATTTTTTCATTATTATATATTGTTTTGTTACTCTTCAATAAGTTATGTGTAGAGCCTTTAGGATTTTATATAACCACTGAGATGGATGTAGAAGTAGGTTGTTCAGTAGTCAGTACTAACAATAGATATACACATATCCCTTAAACAATGCAGGGATTAGGTTAATGAAAACACCCCGTGAAGACCCAAAACTGCGATGTTCACTTACGGGAAGCCATAATTGCCCCCCCCCCCCCAAAAAAAAGCACTCCATAATACATTTACTTCCCATATTTCTATTTATTTTTCTTATTTTATAGTTTTATATTATATTTTTCATATTTCTAAGCCACATTAGAGTACTGTAATGATTTTTTCACAACTTTTATACTTTTATTACAAGTACAGGTAACAATAAACGAGGCTGCTGAGTTGGCCACGTAGTTTATAGCCAAGACCTTGGCTAGAACTGCCTCCATACACATTCACTTCTCACACATACACACCTCACACATACACACCCCACACATACACACCCCACACATACACACCCCACACATACACACCCCACACATACACACCCTTGCTCTTCTTTTTCTTGTTATATATTATATTTTCTCTATTTCTAAACCATATTAGAGTATTGTAATGGTTTTTTTGACAACTTTTACATTTCATTAAAACCAACAATAAACGTGATGGCTAGGCTGGTGAATCAGAAACATACGGTAGTTATAGCCCACCACCTACACACCTGGGGTTCCTGGGGATCCGGACCTCCCCTTTCCATCAGAAAATTTCAATACTTTTTCTTTAATTCAGTATTGTACTCAGGCATTTTGGTATAATAAAAAATAATTACTATTGACCTCAGAATATCTAATAATATCTGGTGTTCATGGCTTCAAAATGCCCATGATATTGGTCAGATTTAAAAAAATAATTCTGAGGGCAACTTACAGCACCCCCCCAGCCCCCTAGCTGAGTGGGCTCACTGTGCTCTCCTTGTTCCCTCACCCACAACTTCTTGGACCCCCCTTTTGATATTCTTGGCTTCACTCCTAACACACGTTCACTTCTCACACACACACAAACATGCTCTTCATTTTTCTTATTTTATAGTTATTTATTATATTTTCTTTATTTTTAAACCACATTGTTTTTATAGAGTCGAATAATTGTTGAAGACGCCCATTTTTCTGAGAAGTGTGTCCGGAGGCAGCTGGCTGACATGTCAGTCAGCTGTGACCTGCGAGAGATGGTAATGCATGTTGCCATTGTTATATATAATGAAACTGTAAAAGTTGTGTAAAAGTTATTTCAATACTCTAATGTGACTTAGATATAAACAAAATATAATATAAAATTATAAAATAAGAAATATGAAAACCATGGGTGCATATTCTGAGTCTCTGGGATGGAGTGTCTTGCTGCCAACACTCCGTAGCACTCAGGGCAACACACTCGCAGCCAGTAGTGGATATGTCAGACGTGCATACACAACCTCTTTTGCCCCCATGCAACCTGTAGTGCAGTCCGCGGAGGGGCGCAGGTCGTGATGCTTAAATCCGCGTAGTTTAAAGGATATTTGTACTATTATTGTAGATCTTGAGCTTCAGTTTATATCATGTGATAATGAAGGAAGAGTATATTGACTGTCCAGGTGTTTATCATTATTGTACAGCCTCAGATGCTCACTTTCTTATCATGAGGTATTGGGAATAAATTTCTCAGGATCATTGATGTAGAAGTGTGAAATATATTTTAGTTACTATGTACATTTAGTACATCATGTATTACCATACTGTATGGTAATCGTTGTATTGTTTTCTATTAAAGAGTATTATTTTCTTCTCTTTCTCTAATGGCTGGCTTTCTTGTCTCTGTAGAGCTAGCCATTTGGGCCTGAGTTTCCATAATACAGTATACAGTACTGCTCTTCTTAGTTCAAACATGTGTACAGTATACCTTATTGATGCCTTTTTTTCCAAGTCTTTTATTTATTGCATTTATTCATATCTTCTTTGGGGGGGAGGGGGAGGTGTTCTTATTGTATTAGCTGGCCACTTCTTCCATAGTGTTCATACTTTCCTTCTACTAATACTGTTTTAGGCTTGAGAGTACTGTATTGTATTTAGTATTTAAAAACAAATTTGTTTTGGACGTGAATTTGATATATTTGTTATATCTTTCAGTGATCAGTGTTCTTATAAAGTTATTAAGAGTTTATTTATACACATGTATTGTGTTGTTCCAGTAGCTGAGAGTTCATAGATAAAGGTTTTGAAAAGGAAGGTGTGAGCGTGCCATCGGGAACAGTTTTTCTTTGCTGTGTTTTGAGTGAATGTGTCATGTGTCTCAGCTCATTCTGCTAAGAGAAAATCTGTACAGACTGTGGTACTGTTTAAGATTAATTTCAGTTTATTTATTTTTTCTACTTGCTGTCACGGCTAATGTTTGTTATTGGTGATTAGTAATGGGAATATGGAACTTACTATCACTGTCATGAACTATAGTTTAATAATTTCCTTGATGTAGAAAGTGTAAAATATTAGTTACAACAACAAAAAGGAAAATCACGTTATTAATCCATGTTCTAATGTTTTTTCTGTATTGTAAAACTATGTTCTCTTTATTTCAGTCATAAAAATTAGATGTTATGTTGATAAATGACATTGTTGTGAGAGTTGCAGCGTGTGGCCATCACCTCTTTCGCTCTATATCACATCTTTTCATATCAGTCCATGGAGGCATTATTTCTTTACACTATCTAAGCTTGTCCATCTGTATCAAGTCATGGAAGTATATTTTGTTTGCCACAAATAAGTGCAGTGATCCCTCAAGTCCTAAAATGTTGTCCATAACTCAAAACCTATTAACTGAAGAGTTTTCAAGTACAGTATACAGTACATTTAATTAAAAAAAAAATAATATATTGTTTATAAACTGTGTACTATTAACATATTACAGTACAGGTACAGTACTTCTCTTTTTTTATGGAGGTATTGAAGAGAAATAAGAGGCCAATTCAGTAGGTTACATTTGGGAGGTTAGTTTTAAATAAAATGACATCCCTAAACTTCAAATTAATCGATCACCTCATCCATTAGCTTTGGTAAGAAATCATAAGCTAATTTTTTGCTTTTCTTAAAATAAAAGTTAACCACCAATTAACATAGTTACAAGTAATACAGTACATGTAATATACAGTCAGCAAAGGCCAAATAGGACAACAGCAACTTCTCAGTCATAAAACATCACAACTCAAAAAAAAAAAAAAAATGCTACTGTGAGTAAGTGGCACAGTGCTGCCACCCACCCAGTTCTGTGTCAGCCTCCCTGTGCTATTCCTGTCAGCCAAGATGGCTATAATACTTTTACCTGTACAGTCCAGTAATATTCAGTACCAGTATGTCATTTTAGTTTACAGTTAGACTAAATGTCTTTATACAGTATGTAGTTCTGTATATTTTAATTTATTTTTTGTTTATTGAAATTATGTAATTTAACAAGATTTAAAAACAAAATCCTCATATTTTTTAACTCTAGAAACTTCGAGGATATTCCATTAATGCAAATTTTTCTTCCATATCTCTAAACTCATTCTGTACCTTTCAGATTGCATTACTGTACTGTAATGTAAATTTCTGAAACTCAGGGATACCTGGACTGTATATAGGTAGACCTCAGTATTCATGGAATTCACATCTGCAATTTTAACTAGAATTCAATGTGAATTAAAATGTACCATTTTAACAACCTTGGTAGGGGTTTTGATGATTGACAGTCTGGAGCTCAAGCATGTGAAGTACAGTAATTCCTTTGCTGATCTATAATAAAGTACAGTACTATGTATAAAGACACTTGGCCGAAGAATTGAAATACTATAGAGTTTTCATCACTGCCAGTCCTTCATATTTAAACACTAATTATCTTGTGGATGTGACTAACTCATAACCCACTAGGTTGATCGATAAACTTTCTTTCATACAGTATTTCCAAAGAATAAAGGTACAGTATAGTGATACTACACTACAAGAGAGAGAGAGGGGAGGGGGTTGCCAGTTGTTAAGTTATTATTATCTAGTCATGTGTGTAGTGGGTTATGTCTATACTGGCCAGCACCTTTCCTCTAGGCAATTTGTGAATTTTGGGAGGTTAGGTGAGATAGCTTACCTTGTTTGATTAGGTTAGGTTAAAGCTTACTAGGTTAATTTAGGTTAAGATAGCTTAGGTTAGGTTTGTTTTAGGTTGGGCATTTTGTGGAATATGTTCATGCATACTGTATTTGGAAAAATTTTAAAGTGTTATGTGAAAAATAATCAACCAAATTTGTAAAAAAACAAAACAGAATTTTTGTCTGATTTTTAATGCAATTTGTCTATTTTTTTCGGGGATTTTTTTTTATAAATTATGGGACAATTTGTAAAAATTTAATCACAAATTACCTAATATAAAATCAACTTAATGTAACTAACTTAACCTAAGAAGCCTAACCAAATCTGAGAAGCTTAACCTTACCTAACCAAATCTATATCTTACCAAACCTAAGATGCCTAACCTATCCAAACATAACCTAAAACCAACGTAACCTCACCTAATGTAACCAAACCTAGTCCAACTTAACCTAACCTAATGAGCTATGTACTATCTTCAAGATGCAGTACACGAAAGCAGGGTTATTCAATTCCTATTAGTGAATGTCCAGTAACAATTTTCCAAGTTGACAAAAGTCCAGATGAAATGCTACGTTTAAAAGGACGTACAGTAATAACAAATAATTGAGAATATGCAGTACAATTTATTTCCAGCTATATGCGTATATTATCTTATATCAAATGATTGAAAACAAGAGAGAATTTAAAAATACTACTAATTACAGATGCACTTTAAAAGAAAACCCTGCTATACAGTATTGCTTCACTGTTTCAGTTTATTTTTCATTAATGTTTCTTATTTTTCTTTTCTACACCATTAGTTTGGTCCATGGGCACCATTTTTCCATACATTTTAAGTACTGTATCAAGTCAGGGAAGCATGATTGCTTCTTTTCATTGAAGAATATCATGTGTCTGTCAGAGATTATTATCAAAGGATAGTTTTTGTAATATAGTTTGGTAAATACAGTATGTCTACTTTTATCCCTGTGTGTGTCATTTCAACATTTATTTCATTTTATGGCTTTTATTTATCATGTTTGCTATTTCGTACTTTTCTGAAGAAAGCCACTGGTAGCAGCATCCCCACATTTATATAGTTTTGTTACAGGGGATCAACAGAAGTACAGGCAACCCCCGAGATATGATGGGGTTACGTTCTTGAAAACCCATCGCTAGGTGAAATATCGTAATTATGGTCATCATCACAAGTCCCCTTCGAGGCTAAGGGGACTCTTGTTGGTAGAGTGGAGACGTCACTCTGACTCTTACACAGCCTCTGGGGAGTCTTATGCTGCTTAACAATGTCAAGCTTCATCTCAGAGACACGGTTGTCTTGGATGCCTTGGATTTCCCAGACTTTTCCAAAGTTACACTGCTCACTTCACAAAAACAGAACAAAAGCACTTGTCAAATAAACTGAGCGAACAATTTTACCAAAAACAACGATAGTGGCCGACACTGCTAACATTTTCAAAACAACAGAGTCGGCGCACCTTACAGTCACAGAAAATATCACTTCACAGTCACTATAAGACAGTTCAATCTAAATGTTAGTGCTGTTCTCTTGCTGTATAAGTAAAAACAAAAACAAAAAAATCACCGATGATAAGTACAATGTACGATGCTGGCCAATAATCGTGGAATCATGAGATAGTGGGTTTTACACTCGACAAAGAACCAGACACAGGGCTGTAGTGTGTGGGTTGGCCTTGTGGCAGCGTGTGGGTAGGCTGACAAGTGAAGGTAGAGATGTATGGTGCATAGGGTTAAATATCATTTTCTTATAAAATGGTACTGACTTGATGTAGAAAAATGTAATTTGCATTGCTGGAATTCTTGTAAGACGGCTATTAATTTCAGTATAAACAACCCATAGTTTGCACGAGAGAAAAAATTCTGACCAATGACTATCATTAAAGCGAGTTGTTTTGATCATATATTGGGAGATGGTGTTAATTTATAACCATCGTTCAAGTGAAATTTTGCATCTCGGGGTTTACCTGTACATACAGTAGATATTTGTTGAAACCTAGCACATTAGCTTAGGACCATATAAATGAAACTAGGTCACTTATTGGGATTCAGCTGTTAGATTGTGGGATGAAAGGTATAAAAGTTGAGGAATTAAGTTTATAAAAGGGGAAAGCATGTAGGAATAAGAGTAGAAGTTAGGAAAACCAAATACTGTACTGTACTCTAACTCTTGACATTTTACTGCTGTACTTTCATGAGTAACCAAAGCCAACGACTCAGTTGTCTTATACTTTAGTTCATACTTAGGAAACTGTGCTGTGTGTCTTATTATTGTTTGTGTTTTTCTCTTTTCTGTAGAATAGACTTTATGTGTGTGAGTGCATACATGCATAACTACACGTGAGTTGCACTCTCTTACAAACGTAGAGCATATTATAATGTTGGACTAAATACTACAGCTGTACATATTATTTTAGGATTCTAGATTTGAGTATGTACTTATGCATGAGAAGTTGTTATGCACATATAAGTATTGTATGTAAAGGAGTGATGCTGACATGATCGTTATAATCAAAGTTTGGTAAGTAGATTCTGTCTTAGCTACTCTGTCCTGCGTGGCAGTGAGAAGTGATACCACCCTCAGTGTCAAAACGTGACTGAATTACTCAGAATAGGCAAACTGTACTCCAAGCTTTGTCAATAAATTTGTTAAACTAAAACTAAAATTAGCTATTGAAGTCTGTAAGGAGAGGGAATTAATAAAATATTTTGTGCTACCTATGAATATGTGTTAAAAAGGGCTGTGATTGAAATGCTTTTTTTGATGTTTCTTTAACTATCTGACTTAAACCTAGATGTAGCTCTCATGAGGTAGTTATGAGGATAGCAGCCTATTCATTATTTTGTCTCAGTGATAGTTTAGTAATTGCAATTAACTGAGATTATTGTAAGTTGTATACACTATAGAGTACTGTATTTTTATGACTGGTTGTCTCTGTTATGGTGGTTTTGGTGGATTTTTGCAAAGGGTCACTGGTAGCACAAATTCAGACTTTCTTAGTCTTCATTTTAAATCCGGGTTAATTTTTTTTTAAGTACACTAATATTGCTATAAATACCAAAGGCATATCACCATTACATGACACAGATGATGAGTTCTTATGCTCACTCTATGAGACATTTTGCCCATTGATTAGATTAGTACTGTAATTAATCAACCAGTGCCAGTGCATATATCCTACCCATAGTTCTTTTGGTATTGTGAGTCAGGCCATGTTAATGACTCAATTCCACTTGACAAATAATCTATGACTTAAATCAAAGACACTTACTGTATAGTGTCATGTAAGACGTATCGTGTATTTATCTCTTTGATCACTTATTCTGCTTATACTTCAGTGTAATAATGCATTGAGTAAAACTTGTACTCTGACATTTTTCTTATATATATATATATATATGTATGCTGTTGAAATTTTTAAGAAATAATCTCCATTTTCATTTTATAACTACAGTAAGTAAATTCTGTTTAAAGCCTAAAGTTTGCAATTTACATATTTGCATTGAAAGAATAAAACTAAAATAAATATTAATCAATGATATATCTTTGTACATTGTTTTATTGAACAAATTGAACTTAGAATGATTTAAATATATAAACTGGGGAGTCCACCTGACTGCTGTGAACATTTGCATGATTTGGAATGTAAAGTTTTGCTAATGCTGTATTGTAACATAACTTTTATTTTCTATTCTCTAGATGTGCATTTTTCTTGTCTTCCTCATTGTTCAAGGCTTTGCTCTCAAGGTTTTCATGTACTATAGTCGTTAATAGTGGAGTAATCTACAGTGATTTTGTATATTTACTGATACTGTGTCTTTGTTATCTTCACTTTGTTTTTCTGGTGTTACTATAGTATGTAGTCAACCAAGCTGGAGTTGGTCTACTGGATTATTTACACTGTAGTGTCCATTAACCTAACTAACCTCACTGATGCTAACTTAATCCTAACTTACCCTACCCTAGCTAACCTAACCTAACAACGGAACCTAACTGAACAACCTAACAAATTTGGATCCCGGCTAAAATTTAAATCACATGCCCCTGGGAGTCATCTGGGGCAGCCATTTTGGAGATGTGCAGAGACCTACTGTATTCTCATTCACTGATCGTAACAAACCTCCCTCCTCCTGCATCTCCAACAAGCCTGCATCTTTCCTTCCACTATTTCTTCATCCATGTGTATTTGTGCCATTCTTTCGTTATTCTTTTCATCTTGGCATCAATGCGTTCTGTTGATTCTTCAGCTTCCTATGCTACACCGAAGAAGATACTAAAGGCTGCGACTCTTCAGACCAAGCTGGAAGTAATAAGTCATGAATGTAGCAAGGGACTTACAATGATAGGAAAACATCTAAGTTTGTTGACAGCAGTGATGTGATGCGGTTCGACTAATTACCCAAATGTACCCAAATGTAGCCGCAATTAAGTCAAATAATGGTCCTACATGAATAAATCGGACTGCCAATCACTTCTCGACTAGTATTTGGTGTTACAAAGTAAAAAAAAATTGGAAAACTTACTTTGATCTGAGTTAATAGATTGCGTGCATGTACCGAGGGAGCGAGTAATTACCCAAATGTAGTCGCAATGAAGTCAAACGATGGTCCTACAAGCGTAAATCGGGCCGTGAATCACTTCTCGATTATTATTTGGTGTCATAAAGTCACAAAAAAATTGGTAAACTTAATTTAATCTGAGTTGTGTTAGGTTAGGTTAGGTACATGCACTCGATCTATTAACTCAGATTAAATTAAGTTTACCCATTTTTTGTGACTTCGTGCCACCAAATACTAGTCGAGGTTAGGTTAGGTTAGGTACATACACTCGATCTATTAACTCAGATTAAATTACGTTTTCCAATTTTTTTTTACTTTGTGACACCAAATACTAGTCAAGAAGTGATTGGCAGTCCGATTTATTCATGTAGGACCATTATTTGACTTAATTGCGGCCACATTTGGGTAATTAGTCGGACCCCAGTGATGAGGTGGACAGCCATCCTCATCTCACTTCTCAGCCCATTCCTCCTCACCAATGTTTACTGTATTTTTGTAATGTTTTTAATGTATTAGGTAGTAAATTACAGTAGTTGGGTACTATTTTTGTTTGTGAATCAATTTCATGGTTTTGGGTCAAGATAATGGGGTTTTCTTGGCATTGGGGAACCGAACCCTATTTTCCCATATGTTCTGTTGTTCAAGATCCGAAAATTCAAATAACAAATAGTTTTTCGGGAACCTAGCCCATTTGTTAGGTAAAAGATACCTGTATCTGTAACATAAGTGCATGTGTATTTTTATACATACTGTATATAGGTTTGTGCAAATGGATGTGTGCTCATGCACATAAATACATACAATACAGTGAGGTCTCATTGTGGAAATTAGTGAATATAACTTGTTGACTGAGAGAGGCATTTACTGTTATTTTGATTGTGACAGAGGTTGCTAGCCTGTAATTGGTTTCAGCTGTAGCAACATGCAACAGATTTCCATTACTGTCCTGGCACTGATAAGACCTTGAAGCGAATCTGACCCATGTGGCCCGGGGCTATGACCAGCTCTGGCCAGGCGAGATGGCCAGCCAAGCTGCTGGTGACTGTTAGTACAAAGTCACCAATACTTCCAGGGAGGAGCAGTGCCTCAGATATGTAACCATATGTTTAACAGACGTTTGTGAGACGCCTTCATAGAGAGAGGTCGTGCCACACAACCCTGAGCTCTCCAACATTAGTTGCGAGACGTTTGGACCTTAGCGAAATAACCCTTAGAAGTTTTTAAGTGAATTGACCAAGGAGGTAAGGTTAAGTGCATCTAATAGTGAAACTTTCCACAATAACTAGCCGTCTCCTTTGGTATAAATGTTAGTTTATTTTGTTAATAAATGAAAATAGTGTAATTTTATATTTGCATAATCCCATAATATGTTTTGAATTACATCACTTATGAGATAGAATATCAAGTGACTTATAGCACAATTTAAATATTTCCCCATACTCCACCATCTCCACTGAATAGTGGAATTGTGGGAAGCTCTGGTAAACGATGGGGGTGCTTGCAGGGTTTGAGACTTAGTTAGATTCAAAGTCTTCAAAATCAACTGCAGACACTTGTAAAGCGACTTCAGTTTTCATTACCAATCTCCAGAGTGGCAGGGTCACTGGATTCTCCTTAAATTGTTGAGGCGTAA
Organism: Homarus americanus; assembly: GCF_018991925.1. Lineage (NCBI taxonomy): Eukaryota > Metazoa > Arthropoda > Malacostraca > Decapoda > Nephropidae > Homarus > Homarus americanus. The sequence goes on along the minus strand of NW_024734615.1, from coordinate 7,654,351 downwards.
AATAGGCTTTGTGAGAGCTTGGCGGTGGCGTTTACACTCCTGATAATGTTTGCTCTCATACCATCACTCCACCAACACTGATTAAGCTTGTTGTTTTAGTCTGAAGTCATTACAAATTACAGTATATCGTTTATATTTTTTATTATTTAATATATTCTTTATTTATGAAGAAATATAAACCATGGAGGGAGGGGGTGAGTGGTCAGGGAAGAGGTTTCCTTGTTGTTTGGCTTGTCTTTTATTTTGAAGTCAAATTATATACTGTACTGTACTTTACTACAGGTACCATATTTTGTTCTATTATTTAATACTGTATGTTATATATAATTTATGGTGAAACATACGCCATAATAGGCTGATCATATGAGAATATAATAATGAATAAATAAAAACACTGGTGAATGCAGCAACAGCCAGGCGCATACACTAAGTTACAATGGGGTAAAGACAAGCATCCCTTGTGCTCCCCTATAACCCCCTTATGAGGGAGCACAAGGGGGGAAGTTGTGGTGTATTGGATGTTTGGGTTCACACTCAGGATGGTTGGAGAAAGGAAACTCACAATGTGCTCTCTGTATACATGTTGTATTGGATGTACAATGCAGCTTGGTGCTGGAAAGGCAGCATGGTTACAAGCGTGATGTAGAGAGAGCTGGTTGGTGAGGGTGCTCAGAGGAGGACAGCTTGTGGGTCGCCATGCTCGCCGGCGGGAGCGAGGACCGCCAGGCAGGAGGAGGAGGTGTTGCTGGCTGGTTGGTGTAGGTAGAAAGAGGCAGGTCACCACGAGGTCAGGTCTTAAATAGCGGGGGTTGGCGTGGCTTAGTAGTTGACCTCCGTCATGTAAGGCGGCGCTGGTTGACCCAGACCACGAGGCATACACTGGGGAATTCACGGGGTCGGCTACTCGGTGACAAAAGCGTTTGTAGGGGAGAAATCCACTACAAAGTGACCATATCAACCCTCACTTCCCCACCACACCCTGCCTCTACCACTCTCTACTCCTCCACCTATCTATACCCTCTGTGACTGTATGAATAAATAGAACAAGAATAAGAGATAGGTATGAACTTTTGAGGTATCATATAAAGAAATAAAAGAATAAGTAGAAAACATAAAAAACATTGTCTAACCTCAGCTAACCTGATGCAATATCAGGTCATCCACTGTATATAAACTTTTCTCCTCTGGGGTGAGGAATTAGTGGTCTTGTGGGGTATGGGTCGCCATGCTCGCCGGCGGGAGCGAGGACCGCCAGGCAGGCGGAGGAGGAGGTGTTGCTGGCTGGTTGGTTGGTGTAGGTAGAAAGAGAGAGAGATCTTGTATTTGTATTGGGGATTGCTGGCCACTTCGCCTTTGGGCTATTTCGGCCGGAGCTGATTTCTTCTTCTAGTCTTGGTCTTCTTTCTTGCTACAACTAATCTGATGTTCTTGTTTCTTCTTTTCTTGTTATTCTTGTGTTCTTCTGTTCTTGGTATTTTGGTTTCTTCTTTCATGTTGTTTTATTTGGGATGAATTATGGTATGAGTGAGTGATATGATAGTGAGTTACTGACAGTCAGATGAAATAACCGGTCAGGTGACTAGTTTCTCTGTGATTGTTTTTTTTTTTTTTTATTGTCTTTTGTAGCCCGTGTCTTTTTGTTTGAATATGTGTTGGTAGGTGTCAGTTTTACTTGGTATATGTGCGTGTTGTATGTAATGGAACGGTTTGTGGTATGTCTCTGATGTTGTATGTTTTAATTTTTGTTTTATTCATTTTTATTTTCTTTGGGGCATGGTTACATACATATTATAAAAAGAGTTCATCTCCGCCAGGGGTTGTGGAGGGTGGTCCAGCAGGCGCCACTTTTGGGAGGCCACGACGATATGCGACGACGTTAACCGGCAATGACTGTATTAATGATGGGGACTCCATTCTTTTTATGAAAAATTTAAGAAATGTTGCAATGAAGGTGTGGTAGGATTAGTGGGTCTCATGTTACTTGCCTGACCTGATCAGATGTGTGCTGCTCTCACTTGTTGTGCTGACCTCGCTAGAGAATGGTCATGGCACATTAGCTCCGGGATTAATTGACAGTGCAACCATAGCGCTAGGCTGTAAACAGCTCTCTGCCACTTGAAGGCTCAGCTTGAGAAGGAAAAAGGCCAAAAACTTGTGGTTGAAGGAAGTGATTGTGAGGATGGAAGAGAAAGATGTGAGACGGAGAGAGTTTGTGAATGACTAAAACACAGACCATTGGAAAATAGTAAGGAGAGGAACGACAAGGCTGGTTATGTATAAGGCCAAAAGCAACAGCCAAGTGTAATAACTTTTTTAGCCCATTAGTGGACAAAATGGGCAGTAAGACAGTTAAAGATGTGGATGACTAGGAAGATAAAAAACCTTAATTGCTGGTGATTCTCAAAGTATGTTAACTAGATCAAGCATTCTGTAATAAAGACAAATAGAGGATGCGAAAGGTGTTTGCCAGGAGCTGAGGTGGGTGATATAGTTGACAGCATGGATAATATCATGCCTGGTAATGGGAACAAACCCATTATCTGCCTCAGTGCAGGAGGCAATAATATATATTGGCCGGTGTAGGAGTGTGAGCTCCTCGATAAGTTCAAGGCAGCTATTGACTGATTAGGATGAAGGGAGATCCCATCATATGTGGTGTACTGCCTAGAAGGAGAGTTGGCAATAAATGATTGTAAAGGGCAGTTGGTGTCACGGCCATCTTGACAGATACTGCAAGTCAATATCAGTCCCATTCATTGACAACTGGGATACTAGGGAGTGGGCATATTTATCTAGGGAGGAACCCGACTAGTTTTGAGAGGGCAGTTCAAAATATGTCAATGTCTTTAAACTGTTAGGGGAACATATGAGCATGGGGTTCAGGAGACTGAACAGGTAAACAAAGCAAAGGGTTACAGAGAAATAGTGCTAAGAATGATAATAAAGTTAAATTAAACAGGAATTAGAACCTAAACACAACAGGGAGAGGACTCAGATCAAACGACTACCTAACTTAAATGTCTACACACGAACAGTAGAAGTATGGGAAATAAAACCGATGATATCAGGATTGGTATGTACAAGAAATAAAAAGCATTTCAACAAAACATGGATAAACTTAAGATTCACGTGAGTTACCTGTTGCATGCCAAATTAAAAGTTACAAATTATTCTATACCGATAGGCAGATTAGGAAAGGAAGCAGGGTAGCAATTATGTCAGGATAATTTGAAGTGTGAAATCAGAAATTAAATAAAACCTGAACTGAATTCAGAGACAATTTGGATGGAATTAAACCAATGTTAGGGAAAATTAATCATGGGAGTAATAATGTATAAACCTCCTAATCTCGATAGGTTATTGAACAACTTATTTGGAATGAAACATGCAGCGATCCAGACATAGCAAAGTCTGTATAGTAGGCTTACTTTAACTACAGTCAAAAAGACTGATCAATCTACAGGAAGCTCAGAATCAGATGATTTTCTTGAACAGTTTCAGACCGTTTCCAAGTCAACATATAGATAAACCGACCTGGATAATATACTAGATTTAGCTCTGTCAAACAGAGAAAACTTCATTAGTAATGCCTAGGTAGGGAATGAGCTAGTTCACAGCAACCAAAGTAGAAGTTCATGTCAGTCACAACAAAATTCCTTTAAAGTCCCCAGAAGGACAAACCTTGATAGGTTAAAAAGGGCAGCTGAGAGGAGGTGATATCCTCAAGAAGCCGAACAATTGGCAGAACACTTCCGGGATGAGAGAGATTTGGCTAACCAACTTTCTCAAACTCGAAAAATCCCCCATACCCAGAAATATTTCCAGTGTCTAAACTATGCATCTTGCACAGAAAACACCAGCCCACATCCTCAAAAAGCTTCTGTGTGCTGGGAAGTTTTCCAAGAGTCTAGACTAAAATCTACATGATATGGTTGTGGAATGAAGCTGTGTGTTACAGCAAGGACTGGTATTTTCCACTTCCTTGGAGCTGTGGGGCTTTGTGGGTCTTGTGTAATTGACCTGACCTGACACAATGTCAGGTGGAGGTAGGGTGGGGTATTAGTGGTCTCATATTGCTGACCTTGATAAAATGTCTGGTTACCCATTGTCAGGGTATTAGTGAGTCTGAGGACCTGGAGATGTCTTGAATAAACATGAAAGCTAAAATACAGTATTTTTATATTACCTTCTCGATTATATCCTTCAACATTACGTTATAAGAGATTTTAAAATGTAGAGTGAAAAGCAGATAGGTGTGGGTGATTAGAGAGATAGAGTGGCAACATGCACCAGTGTTGCTGCCGCTAAGCTCCTCAACAGCTGATTTTTAATTCACCACCACATACGGTAGTTAACCCTACATAAATTTATGTCATACAATATAGTATGAGGGTGGTGTTCGGGTGTGTGGGTGGTGTTAGTGTTCGTGATGTTGTGGTATTAATTAATAATGAGTAATATTGTATTAATGACAGTCGTTGATGAATACAGTAGTAGCGCATTACAATTATCACTACTATTCATCAAACTACTGTATTGTCATTAACAACACAATAATAGTGTTTATTGATTATTCATTAATTAATACCCTAACACCACATTATACACACACACACACAACATCTAGTTTACAGTCTTTGTGTGAGACACTGAGTTGGAGGAGGCAAGGTGGAGGTAGGAGACTTACTCTCCCTTTTCACCAGTGATCAGCCTTTATGGTGGTTTTATCATGGTTAATATAAAATATTACACATTAAGCACAAATTATTACAGTAAACATATCTATTAATTAATAAAAATAAAAACATTTTACAATAGGAATGACAGACATGGGGAGGAGAGGGGAGAGGCAGGAACCTTTTGGTGGCCGTCTCCTCCCTTCCCAAACTCCAACACGAGGACCCAGGAGCATGACGCAAATTTCATCATTTTTCTATCCATTCCTATTAATAAATCTCAAGGAAATACTAGATCATCAACAACTAAACATGCATGTCTAACCAAAGACTTCTCTCACGTTACATCATGGGCATTGCCCGTGGATCGACAAAGTTTCACCGCTAATCTATGGATATCTACTTATTAGACCAGATATGCTGACTGGTGGGACTAAGTTTTATGTAGGCGTTTTTCTTAATAATCATGGCCTGGCTACCGTGTCAATGAATGCAGTTACAGACTCCACATACAGTTATATCAATCAATGGCCTGTCGGGGAAAGCTGTGGGGTTTTTTATTCTGAGCGCTAGTAGAGCTGTCTAGCTCGAAATTTTGGGCAATGCATTTGCCGATGACCTCACTGATTGCAATTCCAGCACACTAGCGTGGTGGGCCTGTCGAGTATGTGTGCATAGGCAGGGCTGGGAGAGCCAACTGGTTATGATGATGTTGCTCGCACCAGTTACATAGGGTCGTGATTGTGCTATATCTGTCACAGGTACTGGGAGTGAAGGGGTAGCCTTACGGAAGCGCATCAGTTTGTTCCAACCCCAGATAATTTGAGCTTTTGCAGTTCATGTTCTCATCATGCCTGACGGTTCCACACGCTAGTGCTAACCAGGATGGCAACCCTGAAATATACAACGGTACAACTAACGCCGCCATAGGCTTCTGAAAGTTCGAGTAACGCTGGCATTATTTAATACTGAAAGGAGATGTGTGACTAGCACATCAGGAGTCTCGTTGTTCAACAACTTGATGTCCCAGCAGTGACGCAAGCATCAGTGACATATTTTAGTCATGATTTTTTTTCGAAAGCGGTCTTGAATTTGTCATAATCACAGATCCTCCAGAAGGGCTCCTCTGTTCGGAGACTACTAGCAGCCCCACGACATAATGAGAGAGCGGCGTGTCACATCCACCCTTTTATGAAGCCCGGTAGTTTTGCACTGGTGTCTAACCATCTCAATATCTTGGTTCGTCTCTAGAATACTAAGTGTCTTACGTGTCTGATTCAAATACTGGTACGGTTTTCCTAATTGGCAGAGGACAAGTGGGCACCTGATAGAGCATCTGTCAAGCTAAGTTCAGGAGATACAGGGGAACATTGATAGCAAGAAAATCATCACAGGTCCCAGGTAATACACCTTCACCATCATGGTGTACACTATCTGTCCTGAACTATCTGCTATTGACAGTCCTGGTCACAGGGTGTGGAAGACATAATGAACCAATACTCCAATGATCTATCAACGCCACAATTTGCTAAACTATTAATCAGTTGCTTCTACATCACAAAACTGAAAATGACACTAACTTAAATCAATATTATATCTGAACTTATAAAATAATTATATGCA
>NW_024734615.1:7631152-7647952 GCF_018991925.1 Homarus americanus | reverse complement strand
ACACGCACTCCAACTTATAGAAGAGGAGTGCAACAGACTTGGACTCGAGATAAATCCAGCCAAGTCGAAAGCGATGGCCATCTGCACAGACACACCAGACAAGATGCTCTCCATACAAAACACGCCGGTAGTCTGGACCAACACCCACCAGTGTCTTGGAATCTGGTTTGACCAGAAACTCACTTTCAAGCCGCAACTCGAGTATCTCAGGCACAGGACGAAGAGTAGACACAATATAATGAGGTCGCTCACCAGCACAACCGCAGGAGCAAACCTTCATGTGCTCAAAGCCTACTGCACGGCCGCCATCAGATCGCTGGTAGATTACAGTGCTCCAGCACTCATTGGACTGAGAGAAGACCAGATAGCTAAGCTAGAAGTCATCCAAAATAATGCTCTCAGGACCATGCTCGGAGCACCCATGTGGACCAGAATTTGCAATTTGCAAATGGAGACTGAACTACCACCCCTGGCAGTACGAGTCAAGCAGGTGACAGCCGGTCTCCTCGCCAAAATCTGTAGATCAGATAAGCCCACAGTTGCCAAAATTCGAATCAGTGCCTCCCTCCACCTCGACCACAGAGAGCGAGGGGCCACCTGGTCGCACGAGGAAAGCGAGGTCATCCGACACCTGCAAGCAGAAACACTCGTCAAGAACAACCAAGACACACGAGACAATGGTTACGTAGTTCCTCCACCATGGAGCCCTCCACCAGCCACATTCAAAATTACCGACCTAGGTGATAGCAAAGCCAACCTCCAGAAGGAGGACCTCAAAAAAATAACTCTGGAAGCCATAGCCACCGAGACACCGGCTAATGCAGCATCATACTTCACAGACGGCTCGGTGGATCCAAAACATCACACATCCGGAGCGGCCTTCTACACCCAAGGTCAGACCCTCCGACGGAGACTTTCTAATGACTGCTCCACCCTACAAACAGAGCTGGTAGCAATCTCAAAGGCCCTACAACACGCTGCAGCACAACACAACAAGTCCATCATAATTCACACGGACTCGAAATCGGCCATGCAGGCGCTGCAACAGTCAACCAAGAGACAACGTCCACATCATAACCTCGATCCTCGCACAGCTACTGGAATTCCAAAGACAAAACCGCCCAGTCGTCTTACACTGGATTCCCAGTCATGTAGGGATCGGAGGAAACGACGTGGCAGACGAAGCAGCCAAGGCAGTTACACGTTCTAGTAGCGTACACATTCAAGTTCCAGCAAGCGTGCAACAGATCAAGAATCACCTCAGAAAGACTAGCAAGCTCCACATCAAAAAGAGCTTCCTTCACGCATTCAACGCTGGTTCTCAATCAGCCAAATGGTACCTGGCGGGCAAAAGGGGAAACCAATTTCGATGACAAGAAAACTCCAAGACAAACCCAAGTCAGCCACTGACTATGACTAGGCATATGCTCCCCTGGGCAGATGGATCGAAATGACGTCCTGAATGCACCTACTGTCAGGAGCCAGCAGCCACCCACTTGAACACTATCTCCTACAGGTCACACAAAGCCCTAAACAGAACTCCAAATCTCCCAAGAAACACACACAACACCAGCGGCCACTCTAACCTGAAAGGTCTAAACAGGACCACACATTCAATACCCACGGGTCATCACACGATACCCACCACCCAGAGAGCTTAGAAAGCATCCTCTCCCAGCAAGTGCGGACCCCAGTTCGGGGGGCGCGCCACTCCGAAACTGACCACGTCCAAGAGTGGGGGTTGGTGGTAAGCGTCCACTGATCGGGGGTCCGCTCACACTTGCAACCTGCAGTATCCTTCCAATCTGCAGGTGGGACCACCTCCAATCCCAATCCGGTCTGGCTGCTCCTTGGAGCTCCAGCCGGAACCACCAAACGGGCCGCCTATAGGCAAAGGCCCGTGTCGGACTACGGTCCGACAATCTCAACAACAACAACAGCTAACTACGCCACAACTTTCCTGACTGGACCATCCACCACTGACATCGTCGACAACATCTCACGAGCGTTTTCGGTTTATTGAGCATTAGCTTGCCCTCCCCACTGGTGGTGTGAGTGACCCACACTCCAGCTGGAGAGCAGCTATAGTGCGATATTCCCACGTGGTTTGAGCTCTTTTCCTTCTACTGCTATTTTTCCTTTTTTTCTGGCCTAGGGACCTGCACCCTCAAAAGTGTATTCGTCCTGCGGTCCCCCCGTAACTGTTCAACTCCATCCCAGGAGATTCTGAACACGAAAGGGGGTTGGAGCAAGAACTCATCCCAGCCGAGTCTTTCCAGGAAAACCGTGATCGTGCGGGTCTACCTGGAAAGAGGGTAGCAATCCTCATCCTTACCCAATAAGCACACTTAGCTCACGTCTATAAGTGAGCAGTCACATACACTAGGATAGGGTTGCCATACGTCCGTATTTTCCCGGACATGTCCTCCATTTAGGTCTCGAAATCTTCATCCGGAAGTAATTTTTTAAATTCTTCAAAAGTCCGGAATTTTAGCTTCCATCATTTTCTCCACGAAAAAACATGAAACTGTAATGACGAGAGAGAGAGAGAGAGAGAGGGAAGGTGGAAACCGTAGAGATCTCGTTCAGTTTTCGTCAGCTGATAAGTCACTTGTACGCCTGTAGGTGTTGTCAACTTAGCTGTCAAATATTTGATTGATAAGGGGGTAGAAGTTGATGAAGTGTTTTGACCAAGTTAGTAACCTGAAGCAGTTTGTGGAAAATTACAAGTGATGAAGAATTTAGTAATCTGCCAACACATAAAAAGTGGACCAGATACTTTGAAAAATCAAAGAACATTGAATGCCACTCACAACTGCTAAGAATTGCACAATTCTTCTTTGCTATACAGTATCATCTCACAATGCAAATGTGAAAGAGTTTTTTCACTGATGCAAAGTCAATGGACAAAGGAAAGGAACAAATTGAGTGTTGAAACAATGAAAGGCATTCTGAATGTACAGTACAACTTCCGAGAAACACCTTGCAGTGACTTCTATACCTTTCTAAAGAGCAATCAGCCAATACTGAAAAAGATCCGATCTACAGAAAAGTATGCATGGGCACATAAAGTCACACACAGTGGGGGAAGAAGACTGCAGCTAAGGGAATGAAGATGTTCAGCCTTAAGCAAAGGTAATTTTTTTTTTTTTAAGATTTCTATACCATGTATGTTGTATATTAGCCTACATTAAAAACACAATGCAATACAGTACACCGATAATGGTGTGTGTGTGTGTATATATATATATATATATATATATATATATATATATATATATATATATATATATATATATATATATATATATATATTTATTGATAAATCACACGGAAAAGGGAAACAACAGAGCACCTTAGCTTTGTCTTTATTAAGACATCTTCCTCGAATTTATCATTTTCATTGTGGATCTACATGAAATATATATATATATATATATATATATATATATATATATATATACTATGCAAATATGCAAAAATTAATTGTCACGGCTGCTTCAAACTTACATAGCGCCAAAGTGTGCCGGGGGGGGGATGTCTTCGGGAACGTCCTCTTTTTTTAATGTTCAAATATGGCAACCCTACACTAGGAAGTAGGTTTCCCCAACGGGGCTCCGGGAGAGAAGCTCAGGAACCACTCTACGACCACCCGGCCATCAAGTGCCTGTGGGGAGTGTTGAAATTCCTCCGCTACTTACTCAACCGGAATAGGTAGGCTCTGAAAAAAAAAACCCTCCAAAGAAGAAAACACCACTTAACCACCAGTTATGGAGTGAGTACGCCCTCCTAACCGCGAACCCCGCCTGAACCGCCAACCCGACGACCTGAACCACGACAGGCTCCCGCACAGAGAAAGCGGACCAGCTCCGGGCCTTCCACGAAGCCCTGAAAAGCAAGAACAACGTCATCCACACCACTGCCACCGCCCCCAACAACTCCACCACCACTTTACCGCCACTGAGGACGACAACTGGACGAAGGTTGAAAAGAAAAAACGCCGACGTGCAGCCCAAAAGGCACCCATCACCACCACCAGCTCACCTCCAACGACACTGCCAAATTCCGGATCTCGAAAACAGACACAAAAACGACAGAGAAGGAGAAACTAAATCCACTGGCCAAGTTCTCAGTGCAGCCCAACCTAAAGGGGGAGATAATTATTCACCCCAAAGACAAGGACTCCGCCACCACCTTCGACACTTACCTGAAAAACACCACCACCGTTGCATCAACCAAGCTGGACCCCACCCAGAAACTGATGAACTCGGTAGTCCTCCGGTACCCAAAGGAACTACCCCTCGAACCCCTGGAGAACCACCCGAAGATCCTAAAAGCCGAGAGATGCTCTCCCCCATCCGACAAGACTGCCACCACAAAACAAGTGCTCATAACGCACTACGGTCCACCCCCCAGCACCATAGACCTCAAAACCTGGGGGATCTACGAAGTGAGGCCCTTCGTCCCGGACCCCCTGCAGTGCTTCAAATGCCAGAAATACGGGCACCATCAGACGAGGTGCACGTACAGGGAAATCTGTGCCGTCTGCGCGCAGAAGCTCAGCACACACTCCTGCCTCACCAAGTTGAAGAATGGGGAAAAAATTACCCCCAAGTGTGCCAACTGCGGGGGCAAACACCACGCCTGGAACCCTGGATGCTTCGAGAGGACAAAGAGGGTCCAGGCAAACCGACCAGCAGCAAGACCGGCCCCCACCGCTTGCACACCAGCCCCACCAAGTACCTTCGACCTTCGTGTGGGGAACCCAAAGGCAAAAACAACAAAGCCAACCTGCTCAGCCGGTCAACACCCAAAGTGCAGCCCAGTTTCCTGGCCTCACTACGGCCACACCTCAGCCCCCCAAGCAGCAGACAACGACAACTACGAAAAAGACAAAACAAGCACACACCAAGGCACCAAAAGGAATGCTACACGTATCAGACCTAGCCAAGGTACTGACAACCTTCGCGGAGGGCCTAGCCGGACTACTGGGCCACAAGATCCAGCCTACACAGCTCCAAATACTCATGGGGAGCGTCCTCGGGCAAGTCGCCACAGCTCAAGCCACCTCAGTGGAGGACGCCATGCCGGCCCCCACTCGAGTGACAGCCGAGGTACACTCTACACCGAAAAAGGCCACCAGGGAACCAAAGATACCGACAGCTCCCAGAAAAAAATTGGACGTTTCAGCTCCCCTGAACCGAACCACTGCCCAGAAGGCAAAAACCACCACAGAACAAGAAGATATGAACCTGATCCAGTCGGAATCAGACCTGAACATATCCATCGAGGACCATCAGAAGTCCCCGATGAAACAGTGGTGGAAAACATCAGCACCCTGAACATCCTTTCATGGAATGCTCAGGGCATCAAAAACAAGAAACACCTCCTGCAAAAAGCAGCAGCCAAGGACAAGCTTGACATTATACTGCTACAAGAAACACTCCTACAAGAACACCACTGTTTCAAATTCAGTGACTACAAGACATACAGGAGGCATTTCACGCAGGCGTCGACAAGAGGATGTATGATCTTGGTCAAGTCAAGCATACCCTCCTCCGAGGTCATGCAGCATTTGCCATGTGGGGAAAACATAGAGACACAGGCCGTCAAAGTAACCCTCCAAGAACAGGAAATAACTGTCCACAACATCTACAAGAACCCAAGGGGCTCACTGGAGGTGACTCAATTATTCGCTTCAGCCGCTGACCATGCCACACTCATAGGAGGGGATTTCAATGCACATCATCCCTTCCTGAGCTCGGTAAGCCCCACAAATGAAGACAGCCTACACCTATACACCACCTTTCAAGACACACCCGAGATCGGCCTCCTGAACACCGGAGAGCCCACCCATATTAGGGGAGGAAGGCTAGATCTAACCTTTGTCTCCAGTGCACTACAGCCTTCGGCCTCCTGGCAGCTACTCCCTACGCTGACCAGCGACCACTTTGCCACCCTAACAACACTGAAGGTGAACAAACTCCCCACTCCACCCCCGCCGAGATGGAGATACAATACTCAAAAGGCAAACTGGGAACTCTATAAGAAACACCTGGCTAAGTGACACGCCAAATCACACCCGGCCGGTGCAACACCCGTGGACGAGACAACCCTCCACCAACAATAGGTCGAGGCGTTTCACCAAGCGGCAGAAGAGGCTATTCCAAAAACAAAACCTACATCAAGACAGTACAAGGATTACTGGTACTACTGTTCCAGGGTGAAAGAACTCAACCACAGAGTGAACATGGCCCGAAGAAACTACAGAAGACATCCCACGGACACACACAGACACCTCCTGCAAGACATAGTCAAGGATACCAGGGAAGAGAAGGAAGAAATCAAAAGCGTAAGCTGGCTCAAGTGGTGCTCCGAACTGAACGAACACACCTCCCTCGTCAAAATGTGGGCCCAGATCCGAAGGGCATCTGGGAAGGCAACACCACCACCACCAACCCATCCCAACCCAACCCAGAAGACGAAGCCGAGAGACTTGCAAAACTGTTGTCCGACCGAGCAGCAACGAAAAACCTCCCGAGACATGCGGAGGAGACACAAAGGCGTCTGCGACAGACCAGACTCCAGATGATCGAAGAGGCCTGCAATAGTGAAGATGACACCGACAGACCCTTCAACCAGCAAGAACTCCAGAAGTCGATAAAACGAAGCAAGGACACAGCACCAGGGGCCGACAGGATAACCTACTCCATGCTTTCCCATGCCGGAGAAGCCGGGCACGAGGCCTTGCTGCAAGTCATCAATGCTTTGTGGACAGCACACAGACTTCCAACGGAATGGAAGAATGCAGATATATAGCCCATTCCGAAGCCCAGAGAACCAGACAAACCAAGACCCATATCCCTCCTCAGCTGCATAGCGAAGACGGGAGAAAGAATGGCTCTCAACAGACTCAGGTGGAAAGTAGGCAGCCCACACCCTCACATTTTTGCTTACACCGAGAACACCGACACAAGCAACAACATCGCCGAGATTCTCAGCACAGTGGACAATAAACCAGCTTTGGAGGTCTTCCTCGACCTTGAGAAGGCCTTCGAACTAGCAAATCCACTGGCCATTATAACGACGTTCGCCGAAAAAGGCGTTAAAGGAGGGTTGCTGGGGTGGATCCAGATATGCCTTACACAGAGTGGAATGACCACGGTCTTACACGTCAGTTAACGCCAAAATCAAATGATTCATATTACGCTCAATAGCCCACAAAACATGTACCTCTGCTTTTAGTTTGAGTCCTCCATCTGAGGAGTCCGTTTTCTCATCACTTCAAGACGCCTCAGTCCTCCGTTATCCCATTTTCTCTGACTTACTGAAACCAACCTCTCTATGAAATGAATTTGAATGTGAGAGAGAACACCCTGGTTTAGAGTCAGCTTAGATATGTCAGTTTACAGTTGAAACATTCAAGATCCATTGTGAGTGGTGTTGAACGCTTCAACTGTCCTTATTGTTGGTAAGACGTGTCAAGTAAGTGAGTGTTGAGTCTGCCAGGACAAACGATACCCATCGGTTTCGTTTCCTAAGAATATCCATAAGTTTCTGATCGCGCCTGAAATTAGATCATTTTGTCGCCCCGACATCAGAGAATCTGATGTTTATAGTTTAATTAGTGTCAGTTATCTATTTAAGAAAGTCATTAATTTCCTGAACTATTCTGTCAACTGGTATAATCTCCAAGATCTAACGTCTCCCTGTGAATAGTTCCTTGTTCGCTGCAGGCCTGAGCTTGCAGAATTGTTGTTATCAACGTGTATATTCCACCTTTTCCTGGCAAGCTCAACCTCTGATTAGATTATATGAATAGACATAGGAAATTACCCTGATCCGGAACACCGGAGTTCATAATTAAATATACGGTGATCCAACATGGTAGAGAAGGTATGTTGTTGGTAAGATTGACCTTTCTGGCATGAATATGGAGGCCCAAACTGCCCAGCGGGGGCACGTATATACCTCTACACGAGGGAGAATCACGCATTCGTGACTCTTCTTCCACGTCTACAGGTATGTTCACGTGTGTTCCACGCCGCCATATTAACTCAGTTTAACTTAGTCATTTTTGCGAATATCAGTGTTCATGTTTCAACATAGTACCTTCAGTGCCAATTAAGTCAAGTAAAGTAGAGCTCTAGCTATCGTCTGAACCGGTGCCAGACGTATGTTTTGTATAGTGAAGTTAAATATTCACGCATTCGTGACTCTTCTTCCACGTCTACAGACGCTGTTGTGGGGGTTAGCAACACTCCTGAGGTTCGGGAGCCGCCGATGGGCACGATGTCTCTCGAAAGACGTCTTTAAGGTGGCGAGATTAGAATCCCAGGGCGAGATTCCTTGGCAGACGCCACGGCCCACCGCCACAGTCAACTTTTCCCGGGCTAGGCGCTCCGAGCTAGCGAGCGAGCCTGTAAACAACTCTGGCCCACTGACTCGATCATATGATCATGGTCTACCTACTGTTCTTGGTTATATGTATGGAGCCGTATTAATATCCATGCTTAGGGATGACTAGCAGAAATATAGTCATTCCAGGTTAAGTATTGAACCACTGAATGAGAGTTCAAGGTACCAGGTTGTTCCTTGCAAACTAACAGGAGGTATTGTATGTTACTATAATTGTGGAGTTGGTCCAATGTGTTATGTAGTCATCTGTAGTACCCATGAAAGAATAACCTGAGAGTATGATGTTCTAACCACGAATTGAGAAGGTAATTTGTTCCTTGTTAAAGTAAGACCTGCGGGTCCAGGGTTATTGACAGTGTGTAAGCATTTCTAAATCTTACTTGTCACAGAAATACTACAACAGTGTCCAATAAAGTAATGAGTATTTGGAGGTGTTTAATGAGGTAATAAGTTCTTGAAGTGTTTGATGACTTAATAAGTTAATTTCGGTTCTGTTTAGCCTGAGTGAATCTAAGATGCATCTTCTCCACTCACTGTATTAATAAATATTGAGTTAGTAATCTGAGTATCACCACTCTACTCCTTCTAAACATTGGTTCCCAGAAAATAATACTTACTCACGTGCCTATACATCTACCACACTACCCAAAACCCTTCCATGAGTTCTGTTATATAATGAAAAGTCTGGGTGGTGGCAGCTACCCCTTGTAAGTATAAAAAGTGTTATACAAAGAATAACATGGTTCCCCAGACTAACCCATGTATAAGAAAGACATAAAACAAAGTATACTTCAGTAAGGTAAGAACATTGAAACTGAGAATACAATCTATATGAAAGGAAATGAAAAGAAAGAACCTTGACTTGGAAAACATAAGTAGAGAAGCATAAGAGTTACTTATATAAGAATATATGAGAATATAAGGTATATAGAGGTAAAGAACATATAAGAATATAAGTAACAACATATAAGAATAAATATATATGTAAAGAATGGAAGGAGAATAAGTATATTAAACAGGGTACTCATTGGAGGAATGCTACACAGAACAAATAAGCATATGAGTAAATAGAATACTACAGAAAACAGTAGCTGGATGGTAAATTATTGAAAAGAGAAAACTCGGCCCGTTACAAGAGAAGCAGGAGTACGCTTTCAGGGGGCAACGTCAAGCTACAGGGTCCATGAAAACGAAACCCCACAAGGAGGCATCCTCAATCCAACGCTGTTCAATGTCCTGATGGAAAATCTAGTCAGACTTCCTTTCAGACAAACAGCCAAGCTCCTCTGCTATGCAGACGACTTACAGCTCATAGTAAGAGGAGCAAACAGACTAGCCAACACGCACTCCAACTTATAGAAGAGGAGTGCAACAGACTTGGACTCAAGATAAATCCAGCCAAGTCGAAAGCGATGGCCATCTGTACAGACACACCAGACATGATGCTCTCCATACAAAACACGCCGGTAGTCTGGACCAACACCCACCAGTGCCTTGGAATCTGGTTCGGCCAGAAACTCACTTTCAAGCCGCAACTCGAGTATCTCAGGCACAGGACGAAGAGCAGACACAATATAATGAGGTCGCTCACCAGCACAACCGCAGGAGCGAACATACACGTGCTCAAAGCCTACTACACGGCGGCCATCAGATTACAGTGCTCCAGCACTCATTGGACTGAGAGAAGACCAGATAGCTAAGCTAGAAGTTATCCAAAATAATGCTCTCAGGGCCATGCTCGGAGCACCCATGTGGACCAAAATTTGCAATTTGCAAATGGAAACTGAACTACCACCCCTGGCAGTACAAGTCAAACAGGTGACAGCCGGTCTCCTCACCAAAATCTGTAGATCAGATAAGCCCACAACTGCCAAACGCGAATCAGTGCCTCCCTCCGCCTCGACCACAGAGTGCGAGGGGCCACCTGGTCGCACAAGGCAAGCGAGGTCATCGGGTACCTGCAAGCAGAAACACTCGTCAAGAACAACCAAGACATACGAGACAGGGATTATGTAGTTCCACCACCATGGAGCCCTCCACCAGCCACATTTAATATCACCGAACTAGGTGATAGCAAAGCCAACCTCCAGGAGGAGGACCTCAAAAGAATAACTCGGGAAGGCATATCCACTGAGACACCGGCTGATGCAGCATCATACTTCACAGACTGCTCGGTGAACCCAAAACATCATAGATCCGGAGCGGCCTTCTACACCCAAGGTCAGACCCTCCTATGGAGACTTTCTAATGACTGCTCCACCCTACAAACAGAGTTGGTAGCAATCTCAAAGGCCCTACAACACGCTGCAACACAACACAACAAGTCCATCATAATTCACACGGACTCGAAAACCGCCATGCAGGTGCTGCAACACAGTCAACCATGAGACAACGTTCACATCATAACCTCGATCCTCACACAGCTACAGGACTTCCAAAGACAAAATCGCCCAGTCGTCTTACACTGGATTCCCAGTCATGTAGGGATCGGGGGAAATGACATGGCAGCCACACGTTCTAGAAGCGTACACATTCAAGTTCCAGCAAGCGTGCAACAGATCAAGAATCACCTCAGAAAGACTACCAACCTCCACATCCAAAAGAGCTTCCTTCATGCATTCAACGCTGGTTCCCAATCAGCCAATGGTACTTGGCGGCTACAAAAGGGGAACCACCATTCGCGGACAAGAAAACACCAAGACAAACCCAAGTTAGCCTTCATCGACTACAACTAGGGTACAAGTGCACCTGGCAGACTATCGGAAATGTCGTCAGGGAATGCACCTACTGTCAGAAGCCAGAAGGCCAACCCACTGAAACACTATCTCCTCGACTGCGAAGTCACACAGATTCTCCGAAACAGAATTCGAAACTTCCAAGAACACACAACACCAGCGGCCACTCTAACCCGAAAGGCCAAAACAAACAGCATTCACCACCTTCTCCGGGTCATCACACGATACCCATCACCCAGATAGCTCAGGAAGTATCCTCCCCCAGCAAGTGCGAACCCCAGTTCGGGGGGCGCGCCACTCCAAAACTGACCATGTCCAAGAGTGGGGGTTGGTGGTAAGCGTTCATTGACCGAGGGTCCGCTCACACTTGCAAACCTGCAGTATCCTTTCATATCTGCAGGTAGAACAACCTCCAATCCCAAATCCGGTCTGTCTGCTCCAAGAACTCTAGCCGGAACCACCAAACGGGCCGCCTACAGGCAAAGGCCCGTGTCGGACAAACTCACAAGAAGAAGATTACATATATATATAGGCAGAATATTTAGTAAGAGAGTAAAAGAGAGTAAGATTTTGGTAGCGTGGCCGTGTTAGTTATTTGAACTGGACTTACACTTATATTATCATATATGTCAATACACATCTATTACTTTCTTCAGGACGACTTCTCAAACACCGCTTCGTTACAACTGTTTATTAATTACGTCAATGACATGGACACATTAATAACCCCTTCTATCGAAGTTACTAGGACATTATATTTACGTTACTAGGACATCATATTACGTTACTAGACACTGATTCTCGGACACGAACATGAAATGAACACACTTCCCACGTAAGTAACTCATCCCATGGAAGCTCTGTCAAAAACTCACGTGACCTGGGGGAAGCCTAGCAGGTGGTCCTGGGTTGTCTCTATGGGAGACTGCTTAGCTGGGCACCGGAGGGAAGTCAGGGAGGAAAGTCTTGTGTGACTCTCCTCCCGTGAGCGGGACTGGGCTGTGGTAGACCTCCTCCTCCGATCCCTGTGGGTCTCTCTCTCCCCGACTCTGTGTCTCTGACTCCCTCTCGCTGCTCCCCTGAGGGAGGTCTACGAGCGGGACTGGGGACGTAGTTGCTGGCCCTTCTTGGTTACAAGACACACTCTCTCGTGAGGGAGGACTAGGACGTCCTATATATTGGGAGGCGAGCCGTCAGGTTGAGCTGATCGGGGGGGGGCGGCGAAGGGTCTCCTTACATTTGACCTAGCTAATGTAGGGTCAGGTCTGGACTTTTTCTGAGACTAAAGTTGTTGTATATATTGGAGGAATCTTCTGATGAATGCTTGCCTGTTAACATCGTTGGTGGGGCCGTGTGCCATGAGAGGCTCTGGTTGATTTGTGGCCCCTTGACTTGGGCTGCGAGGGTTACATTTGACCTGGCTAATGTGAGGTCAGGTCTGGACTTCTTCTGCGATGTAGGTTATTGTGTATATTGGGAGAGAGTCGGCAGGTGCCTTCTTACATGTTTGTTGGGGCCTTGTGACATGTGGAGGGGAACTGGTTGATTTGTAACACCCTTGAGTGGCAGCGAGGGTTACCCTTACACTTGACCCCCCTAATGTTGAGTCAGGTCTGGACTGTTTCTGAAACGTAAGTTGTGGTCTGACAACCCATCACTACATTATATATATATATATATATATATATATATATATATATATATATAGTGTATATATATATACTACATATATATATATGTAGTATATGTATATGTATGTATGTACGTATGTATATATATATATATATATATATATATATATATATATATATATATATATATATATATATATATATATATATATATATATATATATATATATATATATATATATATATATATATATATATATATATATACAGAAAACGCCATTGTGAGTTTCCCTTCTCACCTCCATTCTTAGTGCGAGATCTCCTACATGTGCATATGTATGTGAGCCTAACAAAGAGAAAATAGACAAATATAGAGAAGTTTGACAACTGGCCACATACAGTACGCTACAACAGTAATGTAATATACAGTACACTGCACCCTCGTTAAATTGGATTTTGGTAAAATAACCATGTGGTTCAAAAAATTATATTATTGTTATGGGAATATAGTACTATGAAATAGATCAAGATGAAAGAATTGTAGGAATAAAATATGATTTGTATTAAGATACAAAACTACGTTTGGGTGTGTAGTCGGTGAGGGATGGGGGAGGACAGCATGCAATTTCAACATTCATGTAATTAGCATATTGTTTAGGTTCATTTTTGCTTGGTTAATCAAATTTATTGAAAATAATTAATTTTCCCACAAAAATCCAACACTCAATTTCAGATTAGCTATTGCAGTTTCTTGTTTACAATACAGAGCGGTATCAGCTTATTGTTTCTGCTCTCCCTAACAATGATGCCAGCACTTGCCATCTCTTTTTGTCGAATTAACCTAAATAAGCAAAATATCAGTGAATTAATGCTATACCGCTACCCACGTTACTCATGGCTTTCAGAGTAAGCTATAAATATGGTCACATTTCAGCCAATCACGTAAGCGATAACCGCACACTCCAGACCTACGTAAAATGAGACCCCACTGTCCATTCTTACGTGCATGCACATATAAGTATGTGTGGGTATGTATAAGATGCAGACATGTAAATATTTAGATTTTTTTTTCTTGGTAACATTGTATGAACGACACTCACTCACGCCAAGAAACACAGGAATAGTACTCACCCAGTATATTAAAAAGAACACTCATTCACCAAAAATTACAGGAAGGACGCTAAGTTATTTCAGGAAATCAAGAACCAGGCGGACTGAGAAGAGCTGCAGAAGGACCTCTGTGGGCTCCAAGAATGGTCGAATAAATGGCTGCTGAGATTCAATGTCACGAAGTGTAAGAGGATTCACCTGGGACTTACCAACGGTAAGGAGGTGTATCATATGTCCCAACGGGATGAAGAAACTGCACTATTTGAGACTGAATGTGAGAAGGACCTAGGTGTGTATGTTGACAATGAGGTGAAGTTGTCGGGCCATTGCGAGGAGAAGATAAATCAGGCAAATAAATTATTGGGTGTTATAAGAAGGTCGTTCAGATATCTAGATGGTCCGTCCCTAGTAACGATCTTCAAGAGTGAAGTGCTTCCCCATCTGGAATACTGTCACCCCGTCTGGTCCCAAAGATATGCTAGGGACTGTCAGTTCATTGAAAATGTTCAAAGGAGGGCCACCAGACTGGTGCCTGCAATTCGGCACCTCAGCTACCCTGAGAGATTGGAGCGCCTGAACTTGCCTAGCTTATCCTGCAGACGGGCAAGGGGTGACCTAATTGAGGTGTATAAGCACCTCAAGGGGCACTACTCAGTCTGGTGTCCTTACTTGGAGCTGGTGGACGCTCGCCCCAAAAGGGGTCACAGCTCAAGATTGAAGAAGCCGCAAATCCAGAAAACTGTGAGGGCAAACTTTTTCGGAGTGAGAGTTGTGAACTCTTGGAACAATCTACCAGAAAGTGTTGTGATGGCACCGAGTGTGGGCGCTTTCAAGACCAGACTTGACCAACACTGGAGCAGGTTCAGGTACATTCAGGAACTGGTGCATGCCCAGTACTTGCCAACAGTGCGCAACAGAAACGTGACCGATCACCCAAGCGGCTAACGAGCCGATCATTTGGTGAAGAGGATAAAAGAAAAAGAAAAGTAACAGGGACGTGACTGATCGCCCAAGCGGCTAATGAGCCGATCAGTGGTGAAGAGGGCATGACAGCAACAGGGTCCACGTCAGGAGGGTCCATGACAGGAGCAGTAGGTACCTGAGGGTGGAAAGGGGGTGCCCAAAAATGTCATGGGCGGGGTTTTGCTGCAGGTGGTAACTGCGGGTAAACTGGTGCAGGTGTAGTTCGTGGGGGGTGCTGCTGGGCTGGGGACCCAACGGGTAAGGTGGCCGGTTTGACTCGGTCTATGCTGGCGGTGTCGTGTCTGCCATTCCAGATAATCGTCAGGGACTTCGCTGAACGGGTAACAACGTGGAAGGGTCCATCGTAGGGGCGTTGTAGTGGGTTGCTGTGAGCATCATGCCTGACGAAAACATACTCGGCAGTGATTAGTGCAGGAGGGATGTGTTCAGGGCGCCGAGGAGGCTGGCTTGGAGCAGTAGCTCTGAATGCAGAAACTGCTTGTCGTAGTTTTTGGAGTAAGTCGTGACGAACGGCAGGAGTGGGTTGGCGGAGGTCAGGAGGGAGTGAGAAATCTCTGGGTAGGCGAAGGGGCTCGCCTAGTGTGATATCTGCTGGGCTACAGTCCATGTCCTCCTTGTGTGATGCACAGATGCCGAGGAGCACTAAGGGCAACGCATCCATCCAGCTGTAAGGGTCGTGCTGTGCCTTGAGTGCGTTCTTCAGCTGCAGGTGAAACCGCTCTACCATGCCGTTGGATTGAGGGTGGTATGCGGTAGTGCGTTGTCTAGAAGTACCGAGGAACTGTAGGAGGTCCTGCCAGAGTTGAGACTCAAACTGGGCTCCTCGGTCAGTGATGACGGTTGCAGGGGGGCCGAAACGGGAAACCCAACCGGACATGAAGGCGTGGACGGCAGACTCTGCTGTAGCATTGGGCATGGGAATAGCTTCTGTCCACCTGGTGCAACGGTCGATGCAGGTGAAGATGTAGGTGCTACCGTAGGATGATGGTCCCACGATGTCGAGGTGCACTACTTGAAAACGTCCTTTGGGAATAGGGAAGGTTTCTAAGGGGGCCCGTATGTGACGATGTATTTTGGAGGACTGGCAGGCCAGGCACTGGGCAGCCCATTTAGTATCAGACTTGATGCCGGGCCGGACGACACGTTGCGTGAGGAGGCGCTGGGAGGCCCGCACACCCGGGTGGCTGAGACCATGGATGTGGTCGAAAACAGCGCGGCGGTGGACGTGAGGCACGAACGGTCTAGGCTGCCCACAGGATATGTCGCACCACAATTTTATGTTCGTGCCAGGAACAGGGAGTTCTTGGAGTGTGAGGCCTGAGGGGGATGTCTTGTATACTGCCAGGTCTTCATCGTTCTCTTGAGCCGCGGCGAGCTGCCCATAATCAGTGGGTGGAGATGAGTGAAGAATGTTGGATAAACAACGAGAGAGGGCGTCGGCGATCTCGTTGTGGCTGCCTTTAATGTGTTGGATGTCGCTGGAGAACTCCGAGATGTAAGCCAAGTGGCGCAGGACACGAGGTGTATGTGACTGGGAAGCTGAAGCGAAGGCGTGGACGAGGGGCTTGTGATCAGTGAAGATGGTGAACTGACGGGCCTCGAGGAAGTGCTGGAAATGTTTGACAGCCAGGTATATGGCCAGGAGTTCTCGATCAAAGGCACTGTACTTGAGGTGTGGTGGTTGAAGCCGTTGTGAGAAGAAAGCAACGGCCGTGAGAATTCCGTTGATCTCCTGCTGTAAGACAGCGCCCACTGCAGTAGAAGAAGCGTCTGTTGTGAGAGTGGCCGGGCGTTAGGTGCGGGGTGGGCCAGGAGGGTGAGGTGCAGGGTTGTTATGATTTAAATCAAATGATTTAAATCACATGATTTAAATCGATTTAAATCAGAGTAAAAAAATCATGAATTAAATCAAAATGATTTTT
>NW_024734615.1:7579148-7631052 GCF_018991925.1 Homarus americanus | reverse complement strand
TATTGAAAAGAGAAAACTCGGCCCGTTACAAGAGAAGCAGGAGTACGCTTTCAGGGGGCAACGTCAAGCTACAGGGTCCATGAAAACGAAACCCCACAAGGAGGCATCCTCAATCCAACGCTGTTCAATGTCCTGATGGAAAATCTAGTCAGACTTCCTTTCAGACAAACAGCCAAGCTCCTCTGCTATGCAGACGACTTACAGCTCATAGTAAGAGGAGCAAACAGACTAGCCAACACGCACTCCAACTTATAGAAGAGGAGTGCAACAGACTTGGACTCAAGATAAATCCAGCCAAGTCGAAAGCGATGGCCATCTGTACAGACACACCAGACATGATGCTCTCCATACAAAACACGCCGGTAGTCTGGACCAACACCCACCAGTGCCTTGGAATCTGGTTCGGCCAGAAACTCACTTTCAAGCCGCAACTCGAGTATCTCAGGCACAGGACGAAGAGCAGACACAATATAATGAGGTCGCTCACCAGCACAACCGCAGGAGCGAACATACACGTGCTCAAAGCCTACTACACGGCGGCCATCAGATTACAGTGCTCCAGCACTCATTGGACTGAGAGAAGACCAGATAGCTAAGCTAGAAGTTATCCAAAATAATGCTCTCAGGGCCATGCTCGGAGCACCCATGTGGACCAAAATTTGCAATTTGCAAATGGAAACTGAACTACCACCCCTGGCAGTACAAGTCAAACAGGTGACAGCCGGTCTCCTCACCAAAATCTGTAGATCAGATAAGCCCACAACTGCCAAACGCGAATCAGTGCCTCCCTCCGCCTCGACCACAGAGTGCGAGGGGCCACCTGGTCGCACAAGGCAAGCGAGGTCATCGGGTACCTGCAAGCAGAAACACTCGTCAAGAACAACCAAAACATACGAGACAGGGATTATGTAGTTCCACCACCATGGAGCCCTCCACCAGCCACATTTAATATCACCGAACTAGGTGATAGCAAAGCCAACCTCCAGGAGGAGGACCTCAAAAGAATAACTCGGGAAGGCATATCCACTGAGACACCGGCTGATGCAGCATCATACTTCACAGACTGCTCGGTGAACCCAAAACATCATAGATCCGGAGCGGCCTTCTACACCCAAGGTCAGACCCTCCTATGGAGACTTTCTAATGACTGCTCCACCCTACAAACAGAGTTGGTAGCAATCTCAAAGGCCCTACAACACGCTGCAACACAACACAACAAGTCCATCATAATTCACACGGACTCGAAAACCGCCATGCAGGTGCTGCAACACAGTCAACCATGAGACAACGTTCACATCATAACCTCGATCCTCACACAGCTACAGGACTTCCAAAGACAAAATCGCCCAGTCGTCTTACACTGGATTCCCAGTCATGTAGGGATCGGGGGAAATGACATGGCAGCCACACGTTCTAGAAGCGTACACATTCAAGTTCCAGCAAGCGTGCAACAGATCAAGAATCACCTCAGAAAGACTACCAACCTCCACATCCAAAAGAGCTTCCTTCATGCATTCAACGCTGGTTCCCAATCAGCCAATGGTACTTGGCGGCTACAAAAGGGGAACCACCATTCGCGGACAAGAAAACACCAAGACAAACCCAAGTTAGCCTTCATCGACTACAACTAGGGTACAAGTGCACCTGGCAGACTATCGGAAATGTCGTCAGGGAATGCACCTACTGTCAGAAGCCAGAAGGCCAACCCACTGAAACACTATCTCCTCGACTGCGAAGTCACACAGATTCTCCGAAACAGAATTCGAAACTTCCAAGAACACACAACACCAGCGGCCACTCTAACCCGAAAGGCCAAAACAAACAGCATTCACCACCTTCTCCGGGTCATCACACGATACCCATCACCCAGATAGCTCAGGAAGTATCCTCCCCCAGCAAGTGCGAACCCCAGTTCGGGGGGCGCGCCACTCCAAAACTGACCATGTCCAAGAGTGGGGGTTGGTGGTAAGCGTTCATTGACCGAGGGTCCGCTCACACTTGCAAACCTGCAGTATCCTTTCATATCTGCAGGTAGAACAACCTCCAATCCCAAATCCGGTCTGTCTGCTCCAAGAACTCTAGCCGGAACCACCAAACGGGCCGCCTACAGGCAAAGGCCCGTGTCGGACAAACTCACAAGAAGAAGATTACATATATATATAGGCAGAATATTTAGTAAGAGAGTAAAAGAGAGTAAGATTTTGGTAGCGTGGCCGTGTTAGTTATTTGAACTGGACTTACACTTATATTATCATATATGTCAATACACATCTATTACTTTCTTCAGGACGACTTCTCAAACACCGCTTCGTTACAACTGTTTATTAATTACGTCAATGACATGGACACATTAATAACCCCTTCTATCGAAGTTACTAGGACATTATATTTACGTTACTAGGACATCATATTACGTTACTAGACACTGATTCTCGGACACGAACATGAAATGAACACACTTCCCACGTAAGTAACTCATCCCATGGAAGCTCTGTCAAAAACTCACGTGACCTGGGGGAAGCCTAGCAGGTGGTCCTGGGTTGTCTCTATGGGAGACTGCTTAGCTGGGCACCGGAGGGAAGTCAGGGAGGAAAGTCTTGTGTGACTCTCCTCCCGTGAGCGGGACTGGGCTGTGGTAGACCTCCTCCTCCGATCCCTGTGGGTCTCTCTCTCCCCGACTCTGTGTCTCTGACTCCCTCTCGCTGCTCCCCTGGACTGGGGACGTTGTAGCTGGCCCTTCTTGGTTACAAGACACACTCTCACTCGTCTCAGGCAGAGGGAGGACTAGGACGTCCTATATATTGGGAGGCGAGCCGTCAGGTTGAGCTGATCGGGGGGGTGGGGGGGCCGGCGAAGGGTCTCCTTACATTTGCCCTCGCTAATGTAGGGTCAGGTCTGGACTTTTTCAGAGACTATAAATTGTATATTCTGGAGAAATCTTCAGATGGGGCCGTGTGACATGAGAGGCCCTGGTTGATTTGTGGCCCCTTGACTTGGGCTCGAGGGTTACATTTGACCTGGCTAATGTGAGGTCAGGTCTGGACTTCTTCTGCGGTTTAGGTTATTGTGTATATTGGGAGAGAGTCGGCCGGTGCCTTCTTACATGTTTGTTGGGGCCGTGTGACATGGGAGGGGAGCCAGTTGATTTGTAACTCTTTGAGTGGTTGCGAGGGGTACCCTTACATTTGACCCTCCTAATGTCGGGTCAAGTCTGGACTGTTTCTGAGATGTAAGCTGTGGTCTGACAACCCATCACTACATACATATACATACATATATATATATATATATATATATATATATATATATATATATATATATATATATATATATATATATATATATATATATATATATATATATATATATATATATATATATATATATATACAGAAAACGCCATTGTGAGTTTCCCTTCTCACCTCCATTCTTAGTGCGAGATCTCCTACATGTGCATATGTATGTGAGCCTAACAAAGAGAAAATAGACAAATATAGAGAAGTTTGACAACTGGCCACATACAGTACGCTACAACAGTAATGTAATATACAGTACACTGCACCCTCGTTAAATTGGATTTTGGTAAAATAACCATGTGGTTCAAAAAATTATATTATTGTTATGGGAATATAGTACTATGAAATAGATCAAGATGAAAGAATTGTAGGAATAAAATATGATTTGTATTAAGATACAAAACTACGTTTGGGTGTGTAGTCGGTGAGGGATGGGGGAGGACAGCATGCAATTTCAACATTCATGTAATTAGCATATTGTTTAGGTTCATTTTTGCTTGGTTAATCAAATTTATTGAAAATAATTAATTTTCCCACAAAAATCCAACACTCAATTTCAGATTAGCTATTGCAGTTTCTTGTTTACAATACAGAGCGGTATCAGCTTATTGTTTCTGCTCTCCCTAACAATGATGCCAGCACTTGCCATCTCTTTTTGTCGAATTAACCTAAATAAGCAAAATATCAGTGAATTAATGCTATACCGCTACCCACGTTACTCATGGCTTTCAGAGTAAGCTATAAATATGGTCACATTTCAGCCAATCACGTAAGCGATAACCGCACACTCCAGACCTACGTAAAATGAGACCCCACTGTCCATTCTTACGTGCATGCACATATAAGTATGTGTGGGTATGTATAAGATGCAGACATGTAAATATTTAGATTTTTTTTTCTTGGTAACATTGTATGAACGACACTCACTCACGCCAAGAAACACAGGAATAGTACTCACCCAGTATATTAAAAAGAACACTCATTCACCAAAAATTACAGGAAGGACGCTAAGTTATTTCAGGAAATCAAGAACCAGGCGGACTGAGAAGAGCTGCAGAAGGACCTCTGTGGGCTCCAAGAATGGTCGAATAAATGGCTGCTGAGATTCAATGTCACGAAGTGTAAGAGGATTCACCTGGGACTTACCAACGGTAAGGAGGTGTATCATATGTCCCAACGGGATGAAGAAACTGCACTATTTGAGACTGAATGTGAGAAGGACCTAGGTGTGTATGTTGACAATGAGGTGAAGTTGTCGGGCCATTGCGAGGAGAAGATAAATCAGGCAAATAAATTATTGGGTGTTATAAGAAGGTCGTTCAGATATCTAGATGGTCCGTCCCTAGTAACGATCTTCAAGAGTGAAGTGCTTCCCCATCTGGAATACTGTCACCCCGTCTGGTCCCAAAGATATGCTAGGGACTGTCAGTTCATTGAAAATGTTCAAAGGAGGGCCACCAGACTGGTGCCTGCAATTCGGCACCTCAGCTACCCTGAGAGATTGGAGCGCCTGAACTTGCCTAGCTTATCCTGCAGACGGGCAAGGGGTGACCTAATTGAGGTGTATAAGCACCTCAAGGGGCACTACTCAGTCTGGTGTCCTTACTTGGAGCTGGTGGACGCTCGCCCCAAAAGGGGTCACAGCTCAAGATTGAAGAAGCCGCAAATCCAGAAAACTGTGAGGGCAAACTTTTTCGGAGTGAGAGTTGTGAACTCTTGGAACAATCTACCAGAAAGTGTTGTGATGGCACCGAGTGTGGGCGCTTTCAAGACCAGACTTGACCAACACTGGAGCAGGTTCAGGTACATTCAGGAACTGGTGCATGCCCAGTACTTGCCAACAGTGCGCAACAGAAACGTGACCGATCACCCAAGCGGCTAACGAGCCGATCATTTGGTGAAGAGGATAAAAGAAAAAGAAAAGTAACAGGGACGTGACTGATCGCCCAAGCGGCTAATGAGCCGATCAGTGGTGAAGAGGGCATGACAGCAACAGGGTCCACGTCAGGAGGGTCCATGACAGGAGCAGTAGGTACCTGAGGGTGGAAAGGGGGTGCCCAAAAATGTCATGGGCGGGGTTTTGCTGCAGGTGGTAACTGCGGGTAAACTGGTGCAGGTGTAGTTCGTGGGGGGTGCTGCTGGGCTGGGGACCCAACGGGTAAGGTGGCCGGTTTGACTCGGTCTATGCTGGCGGTGTCGTGTCTGCCATTCCAGATAATCGTCAGGGACTTCGCTGAACGGGTAACAACGTGGAAGGGTCCATCGTAGGGGCGTTGTAGTGGGTTGCTGTGAGCATCATGCCTGACGAAAACATACTCGGCAGTGATTAGTGCAGGAGGGATGTGTTCAGGGCGCCGAGGAGGCTGGCTTGGAGCAGTAGCTCTGAATGCAGAAACTGCTTGTCGTAGTTTTTGGAGTAAGTCGTGACGAACGGCAGGAGTGGGTTGGCGGAGGTCAGGAGGGAGTGAGAAATCTCTGGGTAGGCGAAGGGGCTCGCCTAGTGTGATATCTGCTGGGCTACAGTCCATGTCCTCCTTGTGTGATGCACAGATGCCGAGGAGCACTAAGGGCAACGCATCCATCCAGCTGTAAGGGTCGTGCTGTGCCTTGAGTGCGTTCTTCAGCTGCAGGTGAAACCGCTCTACCATGCCGTTGGATTGAGGGTGGTATGCGGTAGTGCGTTGTCTAGAAGTACCGAGGAACTGTAGGAGGTCCTGCCAGAGTTGAGACTCAAACTGGGCTCCTCGGTCAGTGATGACGGTTGCAGGGGGGCCGAAACGGGAAACCCAACCGGACATGAAGGCGTGGACGGCAGACTCTGCTGTAGCATTGGGCATGGGAATAGCTTCTGTCCACCTGGTGCAACGGTCGATGCAGGTGAAGATGTAGGTGCTACCGTAGGATGATGGTCCCACGATGTCGAGGTGCACTACTTGAAAACGTCCTTTGGGAATAGGGAAGGTTTCTAAGGGGGCCCGTATGTGACGATGTATTTTGGAGGACTGGCAGGCCAGGCACTGGGCAGCCCATTTAGTATCAGACTTGATGCCGGGCCGGACGACACGTTGCGTGAGGAGGCGCTGGGAGGCCCGCACACCCGGGTGGCTGAGACCATGGATGTGGTCGAAAACAGCGCGGCGGTGGACGTGAGGCACGAACGGTCTAGGCTGCCCACAGGATATGTCGCACCACAATTTTATGTTCGTGCCAGGAACAGGGAGTTCTTGGAGTGTGAGGCCTGAGGGGGATGTCTTGTATACTGCCAGGTCTTCATCGTTCTCTTGAGCCGCGGCGAGCTGCCCATAATCAGTGGGTGGAGATGAGTGAAGAATGTTGGATAAACAACGAGAGAGGG
The DNA here is from genome assembly GCF_018991925.1 of Homarus americanus. Lineage (NCBI taxonomy): Eukaryota > Metazoa > Arthropoda > Malacostraca > Decapoda > Nephropidae > Homarus > Homarus americanus. The sequence continues at coordinate 7,624,401 of NW_024734615.1, read as the reverse complement.
CGTCGGCGATCTCGTTGTGGCTGCCTTTAATGTGTTGGATGTCGCTGGAGAACTCCGAGATGTAAGCCAAGTGGCGCAGGACACGAGGTGTATGTGACTGGGAAGCTGAAGCGAAGGCGTGGACGAGGGGCTTGTGATCAGTGAAGATGGTGAACTGACGGGCCTCGAGGAAGTGCTGGAAATGTTTGACAGCCAGGTATATGGCCAGGAGTTCTCGATCAAAGGCACTGTACTTGAGGTGTGGTGGTTGAAGCCGTTGTGAGAAGAAAGCAACGGCCGTGAGAATTCCGTTGATCTCCTGCTGTAAGACAGCGCCCACTGCAGTAGAAGAAGCGTCTGTTGTGAGAGTGGCCGGGCGTTAGGTGCGGGGTGGGCCAGGAGGGTGAGGTGCAGGGTTGTTATGATTTAAATCAAATGATTTAAATCACATGATTTAAATCGATTTAAATCAGAGTAAAAAAATCATGAATTAAATCAAAATGATTTTTTTACTAATAACGGTTTTCTCTTTTTATTCTACATGATTGAAAAGTATATGCAATGCAGCAGGCTAATAACATTATTTGGATTTACATAATTATGTACTGTACTATAGTCTGTTCTCTCCAGTTTTGCGAAACTTTGATCATATCATAAGGTCTCATTGTTAATGTATATATTTACATGAAATATATTGTTAACTAAGATAATAAATACTATTGGAATTCAGGAGAACTGTAGTATTCTCTTCTCCCGGCATTATATATCAGTCAATAAGGAGCAAGGGGCTGTAAACTTTTGCAAAGCTAGAGTGAACAGGCTGTAGGCACTAGGATATACATATTCAGATATTCTATTTTTATCACTTAGTATGTTCTTTTTAAACAGCATAAGTATTATTTCTGATCAAAGAAGCATAACTGGTTTTGTAATAAAAAGTACTATGTCTGAAACAGTCACTTTGGATCAGCAAGTTGCTAATTATATATATGCAACAAATTCACCCTTCCGAACAGTGGAGCACGAAGAGTTTATCAAGATGATTAAAATGCTAAGACCAGGATATGTTCCACCTAATAGACATCAAATTGGAGGGTCTCTTTTGGATCAAGCCTACGATTCAGTGATTAAGAATTATTCAGAAGAACTTGGTGAGAAAACAGTTTGCATGACCATGGATGGATGGAGTAATGTCCATAATGAGCCTACAGTATGTATAACTTTAACAGCGGACAACCGTATTTATCTTTTTTTACTTTTATCCTCTTCGCCACTGATCGGCTTGTTAGCCGCTTGGGCGATCGGTCACATCTCTTTTCATTTATCTTCTTCACCAAAAGGTTGGCTCGCTAGCCGCCCGGGCGATCGGTCACGTCTCTGTCACGCACTGTTGGCAAATACTGGGCATGCACCGGCTCCTGAATGTACCTGAACCCGCTCCAGTGTTGGTCAAGTCTTGTCTTGAAAGAGCTCACACTCGGTGCCGTCACAACATTCTGGTAGATTGTTCCAAAAGTTTACAACCCTCACTCCGAAAAAGTTTGCCCTCACGGTTTTCTGGACTTGCGGCTTCTTCAATCTTGAGCTGTGACCCCTTGTGGGGCGAGCGTCAGCCAGCTCCAAGTAAGGACACTCAACTGAGTAGTGCCCCCTGAGATGCTTATACACCTCAACTAGGTCCCCCCTTGCCCGTCTGTAGTATTGTAACGACCACGGTCATACACGTCAGTTAGCACCAAAATCAATTATTCATATTACGCTCAATAGCCCACAAAACATGTAACTCTGCTTTTATTTTGAGTCCTCCATCTGAGGAGTCTGTTTTCTCATCACCTCAAGACGCCTCAGTCCTCCGTTATCCCATTTTCTCTGACTTACAGAAACCAACCTCTTTATAAAATGAATTTGAATGTGAGAGAGAACACCCTTGTTTTGAGTCAACTTAGATATGTTTGATTACAGTTAAAGGATACAAGATCCTTTGTGAGTGATGTTGAACGCTTTAACTGTCATTATTGTTCGTAACATTGGGTAGGTAAGTGAGTGTTGAGTCTGCCAGGACAAACGATACCCATCGGTTTCGCTCCCTAAGAATGACCATGAGTTTCCAATTGCTACTGAAGTCAGATTATTCTGTTGCCCAGACATCAGAGAATCTGATGTTTATAGTTTAGTTAGTGTCAGTTGTCTATTTAAGAAAGTCATTAATTTCCTGAATTATTCTGTCAACCGGTATAATCTCCAAGATCTAACGTCTCCCCATGAATAGCTCCTTGTTCGCCTCAGGCCTGAGCTCACAGAATTAATGTTATCAACGTGTATATTCCACCTTTTCCTGGCAAACTCAACCTCTGATTAGATTATATGAATAGACATAGGTAATTACCCTGATCAGGAACACCGAAGTTTATAATTAAGTATACGATGATCCAAAATGGTAGAGGAGGTATGTTGTTGGTAAGATTGTAGTGGATTTCTCCCCTACAAACGCTGTTTGTCGCTGAGTAGCCGATCCCGCGAATTCCCCAGTGTATGCCTCGTGGTCTAGGTCAACCAGCGCCGCCCACGGAGCGGGGGTCAACTATCTACCCACGCCTACCTTCGCTATAAAAGACCTGACCTCGTGGTGACCTGCCTCTTTTCTACCTACACCAACCAGCAAGCAACACCGCCTCCTCCTCCGCCGCTGCCTGGCGGCCCTCGCTCCCGCCGGCGAGCATGGCGACCCACAAGCTGTCCTCCTCTGAGCATCCTCACCAACCAGCTCTCTCTACATCACGCTTGTAACCACGCTGCCACTTCCCAGCACCAAGCTGCATTGTACATCCAATAAAACTTGTATACAGAGAGCACATTGTGAGTTGACTTTCTCCATCCCATCCTGAGTGTGAACCCAAACATCCCATAACCCCACAAATGGTGACCCCCGGAGATTCGCACTCACACAGGATGGAGGAGAAACAGATCACGCTCCCAGTCTTCAAGCAACATGGAAGACTGGCTTATCCACCCAGAAGCAGCTCTCATCGGCTCTACAGCTACTGTCTCTAAACCGCAGGTTAGACACCCTAGAGCAACACTGCTTCTCTAAGCAGACACCAGCTCCTCTTCCTGCCCCAAGCACCACGTCCTACCGACCCCAGCACACCCGTCCTGCCTCAAACACTGCCCCCGGCCCAGCAGTACATCCTGCCGCTTCTCCTGATGCAGCCCCTGCTCCCGACGCGGCCCATGCGCCTGAGTGCGGACCCACACACCCCTCTTTTCTCCCTCAGGTACTCCCTGCTACTGTCCTGCACCCTGCTGCTGTCGTGGACCCAGCTGCTGTCACGAGCCCTCATCCGCTTTTGCTGACGCAGCCCCTGCTCCTGACCCAGGCCCACACACCCCAGCAGGCGCATCTGACGACTCTGTACCTGCCGTGAGGGAAGCACAACATTCATCGCCTCCACACACCCTTTTTCTCCCTCTCTACTCCCACAGATATTGTGTATCTAGACAGTTGTCTTCTCTAGCGGCCGGCTCATCCACGCCCTCGCAGTTATGGCTCACATGTGGCCTGCACCGCCCGTTCTGCCTCACATGTGCCATGCAACCCTGCAGACAACAAGTCTCCTACACCGCCTGGAGGGAAGGGGGGAGTATTGTAGTGGATTTCTCCCCTACAAACGCTGTTTGTCGCTGAGTAGCCGATCCCGCGAATTCCCCAGTGTATGCCTCGTGGTCTAGGTCAACCAGCGCCGCCCACGGAGCGGGGGTCAACTATCTACCCACGCCTACCTCCGCTATAAAAGACCTGACCTCGTGGTGACCTGCCTCTTTTCTACCTACACCAACCAGCAAGCAACACCTCCTCCTCCGCCGCTGCCTGGCGGCCCTCGCTCCCGCCTGCGAGCATGGCAACCCACAAGCTGTCCTCCTCTGAGCATCCTCACCAACCAGCTCTCTCTACATCATGCTTGTAACCACGCTGCCACTTCCCAGCACCAAGCTGCATTGTACATCCAATACAACATGTATACAGAGAGCACATTGTGAGTTTCCTTTCTCCATCCCATCCTGAGTGTGGAACCCAAACAATCCATACCCCACAAGATCGACCTTTCTGGTATGAATACGGAGGCCCAAGCTGCCCCGCCGGTGCACGTATATACCTCTACACGAGGGAGAATCACGCATTCGTGACTCTTCCTCAACGTATCTCCAGGTATGTTCACGTGTGTTCCCCGCCTATTAATTCAGTTTAACTTAGTAAATTTTGTGAATATCAGTGTTCATGTTTTAACATAGTAACTTCTGTGCCAATTAAGTCGAGTAACGTAGAGATTTAGATATCGGCTGGACCGTTGCCAGACGTATGTTTTGTATAGTTGAAGTTAATTATTGACGCATTCGTGACTCTTCCTCAACGTATCTCCAGATGCTGTTTGGGTGTTAACAACACTCCTGAGGTCCCGTAACTGCCCGTGGGCACGATGGTTCTTGAAGGAGGTCCTTAAGGTGGCGTGATTAGAATCCCAGGACGAGAGTCCCCGAGAGGCGTCATCAACGACTCTGCCCGGTGGTCGCCTGGGCGCACCTAGTGAGCGAGCCTATAGCTCGGCGATCGCTGTAAACAAATGTGCCCAGCTGACTCCGTCGGGTGATTGTAATCCATCTATGTGCATGGTTCCGTATCGGCCCATGGTTGGGGGATAACTAGCAGAAATATAGTATCCCAGGTTAAGTATTGAGCCACTGAATGAAAGTTAAACGTGCCAGGTTGTTCCCTGCACTCTAACAGGAGGTATTGTATGTCACCACAATTGTGGAAGTTGTCCAGTGTGTTATGTATTCGTCGGTAGTGACCAGGAAAGAATACCTGAGAGTATGAATTTATAACCAAGAATTGAGGAGGTAATTTGTTCCTTGTAAAAGTAAGACCTGCGGGTCCAGCGTTATTGACAGTGTGTAGTAATTTCTAAATCTTACTTGTCAAAGAAATAATACAACAGTTGTCTAATGAAGTAATGAGTAATAGTTGTTGAATGGTATAAGTACTTGGAGTTGTTTAATGGTATAATAAGTATTTGGAGGTGGTTAATGAGGTAATAAGTTCTTGAAGTGTTTGATAACTTAATAAGTAAATTGCGGTTCTGTTTTGTATGAGTGAATCTAAGATGCATCTTATCCACTCACTGTGTTAATAAATATTGAATTAGTAATCTACGAGTATCACCACTCTACTCCTTCTAAACATTGGTTCCCAGAAAATAATACTTACTCAAGTGCCTATACATCTACCCCACTACCCAAAAACTTTCCATGAATTTTGTTATATAATGAAAAGTCTGGGTGGTGGCAGCTACTCTTTGTAAGTATAAAAAGTGTTGTACTAAGAATAACATGGTTCCCCAGACTAACCCATGTATGAGAATAGACGTAAAACAGAGTATACTTCAGAAAGGTAAGAACATTGAAACTGAGAATATAATATATATGAAAGAAATGAAAGACTTGGAAAGTACAAGAAGAGAAAGATAAGACATGTATGTACATTGTGGAACTAAAACCACAGCATAGAAATTATTAAATAAACACACCACGAAAGTCTAATATAAAACACATACATAACTAAGACAAGAATTACTTATATAAGAATACTAAATAAGAATATAAAGTATATTTATAAATAAAGAATTGAAGAAGGATAATTATAAAACAGGATACTCATTGAAAAGAATGCTACAAAGAACATATAAGTATCTGAATAAATAAGAATACTAACAGAAAAGAATATCTGGATGGTAAAATGAAATGAGAAGAACTCGGCCCGTCACAGTATAAGCTAGGCAGGTTCAGGCGCTCCAATCTCTCAGGGTAGCTGAGGTGCCGAAGTGCAGGCACCAGTCTGGTGGCCCTCCTTTGAACATTTTCAACCAACTGACAGTCCCTAGCATATCTCGGGGACCAGATGGGGTGACAGTACTCCAGGTGGGGAAGCACTTCACTCCTGAAGATCGTTACGAGGGACGGACCGTCTAGGTATCTGAACGACCTTCTTATAAGACCCAATAATTTATTTGCCTGATTTACCTTCTTCTCACAATGGCCCGAGAACTTCAGCTCATTGTCAACATACACACCTAGGTCCTTGTCACACTCAGTCTCAACTAGTGCAGTTTCTTCATCCCGTTGGGACATATGATACGGTTGACATAATAGACACAGAATCAAGACACACAGCTGAATATCTGTTGAAATTAGCTGAATGTGCTACAAAAAAGTGTGAAGACAAATTTGGATGCACAGTAAGAAGCTGTGTAACAGATAATGCTGCTAATATGGCAAAAATGAGTAGTGAATTCGGACAAGATAAATCCATTATAACATATGTTTGCTCTGCACACCTGTTAAATATGCTTTCACAAGACCTGCAAATCAAGAACATTAAGGAGCACATTACTGAAATCAGTAAGTACTTCAGAAATCATCACATCCCAGGATCTTTGTATAGAAGAGCAGGAGGAACAATGCTAGTAATGCCATCAGACACACGATGGAACACAGTGACAGATTCTATTGAATCTTATTTAAAGAACTGGGAGACCCTTGTCAAAGTGTGCAAAGAAAATATTGAAGACATTGATAAGAAAATTGAAAGGAAAGTTAATGATAAGGCATTAAAAAGAACTGCAGAAGACTATTTAGAGAGGCTTAAGCCTATTGCTGTGGCATTGTACTGTGTCCAGAGAGAACATACCCTATTAAGTGATGCTGTAGAAATCTGGGTAAAACTGAAAACTGATATTAAGGAGTATTTAACAGATAAGAAGGATATGGATAATTTTGAAAAAAGAATCAAAGTAGCATTGACACCTGCCCATTTTCTAGCTAATGTGATAGATTCAAAGTATCAGGGCAGACATCTGACTCCTGAGCAGCGAGACATTGCAGAACAGTATGTGTGCGAGTCTCTTCCACATTTCCTTTCAACATTAATGTCCTTCCATGGAAGAAGTGCACCATTTAAAGAGGTCTATTTTGGTAAAGATGTTGTAAAATCTCTCTCACCCCTTGCTTGGTGGCAGTATTTTGCCAATGATATGACAGAAAATGTAATGGATGTTCCTAGTGTACTGCGCACATCATTGTCATTCCTAAAAACCCCATTTAATTCATATTACGCTATATAACATTCAAATCCACCGCGCTTGTAGAATCTCAGAAAACGCGAAACATTGATAAAGGATAACTCACCTACTCAATGTTACTAGACCATGTGTTGTATTGTATCCAGGTACAGTTATATCATATTAATTGTATGTATTCATAGCATTAAGGAGAACTCAGGGTATCCATAAGATGAATGTTAAAGTCCAGTTGAGCCGGACTACTGTACTGTAGGACTAAGTGTGGATCAGGGTTTGAAGGTCATACTATTTACGTCTGTGAACGTGTAGCGAACATAACTTCCACAGATGTCATATGAAAATACATGAGAACAATGGTCTGGAAAAAGAATAAATGTATCAGAACTATGTGAGGTATTGGAAGTGACCCAGAAACTATACTTGAAAGGAAATATCTTATATACGTCGGTATGAACTTAATACACCTCGTATCCTCACGTGACATATACCCACAACAGGTACAGTGATCAGAGAATCTTATGTCTGTGTTCAAATAGTGCAATGTGTGAGAGGAGGATCCCTAATTACAGTTTTAAGTGAAGTTGATACACCCCCGCCATGAACATTCAACCTTTGTTTTAAGGCGCGTCCTGTACCCGCCTCGGGTGTACCGCGTTGATATTATAACCCAATGAATTTACCCACGAACTAGCAAACCAAGACCTTACCTTAGTGTGTAATTTAGGATTAAAATATGTGTTTATACAGCATGAGTGACAATATACCGAAAAGTGTTCAGGTGAGAACCGTAAGAAATAAAAGTAAAATTTAAAGATTGGAAACTGTAGGCCTACGCAGTGACGAGCGGCAGGGCACTGCCCTCAGTACCCTCCGTTCTACCGTCACCTCAGGTCAGTGTCCTATCGGGCTATATCCCGCCCTATAATTAAGGCTTATATAGAAGTTATTACAGTTTAAAGCTTTGCCTGATATATAAGTGTAATAGTAATGTGTTAGGGGGTGTGATAGCCGCCGGTCAGGCATTATTTCTCAGTACCCTCAGTTCTACCGTCACCTCAGGTTCCATGCGGTCGGAGTGCCTTGCTGCCCGGCAGCCATTATCCCTATGAGCGTCCCAACAGGTGGTGACTACTCCCAGCTATGCCAATCCACTGTGAACCTGTGGATTTCCAGCACACCACTCCAAATGAGTAGTCGCAAATAAGGAGACCGTGAGAAACTCTGCTGTCGTCACTTGGAGCAACCTATAATACCAGGCGTAGAGATAGTACTGGTATGTCTCTGGGTGAAGCCCTCGTCTTTACCCACCCCCACCGAGGGCGGTGTGCGAACGAGGTCCTGTTGTGTATACCTAAAAGTCACAAGGCGTCCCATACCTGCAGGGGTGGAGTGGAACATGTGTGTTGAGATGGTGCTACTATGTATGATAACCGACAGTGCTATATTTCATACAGGTGGAGCAGTCTGATGTGTTAAGGGCTAGTGTAAGAAGGAATGACCGAGGTAAGGTGTTCACAGATTGTTATGCAATAAGTATGTGGATGACACGCCATTAATGTAAGACATCTGGTGCCCATCTGGGTAACCAACATTTTCGTTGTTCTTCTGAGGAAGACCAATTCATTTGTATGTTTTTTTACCAGTATGCTTTATAAGGAATAAATTAATTAAGACATGTCATGGTTTCACCCTTCTTCCCCCTTATCGATCTGATCAATGGAAAACCTAACCCAATGCCTAGTCCACTCTGCACGCTACCTAACGAGCTACATGCTGTCCAGAGGGGGTCTGGTGGGAGCTACCCTTAGAAATTAAGATTAGAGTTAAGTATTTACCCTTAGTATTAATGACCCCCAGCCTGGCAGTATAAATTGGTGGCAGCGGTGGGATGGTTTTTAATCATTGATCAAATCCGAGGGAATTGGAGCTGTGATTTAAGTTGCAGAAATAGACAAGTATTTTAATGATGGATTATCTGATTTTTGAGTGATACTTGCATGTGAATAACATTGATTGAGTACAGAAATGTAAGAAGAATTTTTGAAAATTTATACAGTACTGAAGTCACGTGTGTCATTGATGTGTTTTGTGTTGGTGTTTTATCCAGTGTTAATATGTATTAATAATTACAGAAGTTGTGGTTTAACCTTGTGGGCGTTGAAGTAAGGGAGTCCACACTGTGTCTGAGAAGTGTCTCAAGTGGTTCACCTCTGATGTTGTTAAGTGGTTCACCTATGGAATACCATGGGACTTTCGGTCTCTAAATGATGTGAGTTACAATTTTTGTTGCCATGTTAAGGTGTTGTATTGTACCATTGATCAATTCAGGTTGTAGTAGTACAGGAGAGTAGTTGTGTTAAGTGGTGCGTATTTATCTTTGGTTGAGAGGTAGCATTTTTGGGTCGAAATGGATGAGTCAGTAGAACAGGGAAGTACCATAGTTGGAGACACATTGGAAGAGAGATTGGAATGGACTTTGCAGATCGTCGAGAGACAATGCTCAGAGCTAGAAATATTACAGAGACAGGTTCAGGAACTAAAACGAGAACTCCAGCATGCAAAGAACCAAGACACGGATCTAGAGTATGGTGTAGGTAAGGACACAACCCCAACTGACCCACCGGCAGAAAGTGCCCACTCTGTACCACAATTGGGGAACGATACCACACACCCAGGTAGCCTTAGAGTTTATCCAGGGGTTCATTCCAAACTAACGGACAGTGCCAAGAGGGATGATAGGGAAGCAGCCGTGTTCAACCTTAGTTATGTTAGAACGTTATCATTGGAAAAACTAACAGGGTCGGATTCTGAGAGCAATATTAGAACTTTTTGTAGACAGGTAGAGTGGTTACTTAAGCAGGATGACCATCGGGTAGAAGCGGCTCTAAGCAAAATGGAGAGTCCCGTAGAGCAGAGGGTCCTACAGGAATTGGATAGCAGGGGGATGTGTGATTGGAACACCCTTAAGCAAGCTTTGACAAAGTTCAACACAGGCCAGAGTACCCTGAATAAGGCATCATCAGCAGGGGTTGAGAGAATTTTTTCCACATATGGATTTGTACACTCAAAGGTAAGAAATCGCCCAGGACAGGAAAAGGCATCTAAGCTTGTCACAGTACATAAGCATTTCAATGTTCAACTAAGCTAATTTAAATGTTTTGAACTATTTTTGTTGTTTACAGACTGAGAATATTGTGTTGACTTGAAGTTATTACCGGTAATTCTTAATACACTATAATCCAGCGACCATGGCGGCCCACAAGCTAGTCCTCTGAGCACCCTCACCAACCAGCTCTCTCTACTCAACGCTTGTAACCATGCTGCCTTCCCAACACCAAGCTGCATTGTACATCCAATACAATATGTATACAGAGAGCACATTGTGAGTTTCCTTTCTCCATCCCATCCTGAGTGTGAACCAAACATCTCGTACCCCACAAAGTTATTAATTTTTGAAACACTGTAATCCTATAAGAGCATTTATGTTAAATTTCATTATTACGTTTGGATTTGTGCACACAAATGTAAGATATGTTACCAGTTTTCATTTTTTTACAAAAAGAATATTATTGTGTTAAATTCCATTGGTACATCTACTGCATAAATATCTTAATGCCAATTTTCTGTTTATTATCCTGAATAAGCTTTGGTTGAAAAATACTGTTTTTATGGTTTAAAAATACTATTTTTTTGAAATTAGTAAAAAAAAAAAAAAAAATCGATTTAAAAAAAAAAAGTCTGATTTAAATCAAATAAATCGATTTTTTTTATTTTTTTTAAAAAATCATGATTTTTTCCAACCCTGGACTGAGGCGTGTGATGTGCTGTTTGATAGTGGTGAATGGCGTAACAGCCTCTTGAGTCCACATGAGAGGCTGGTGAGACTTCTTTGGGAGTCCCTTGAGAAGGTCGTAGAGGGGGACTAGGACGGTGGCAGCTTTGTCAATGAAGCGGTGGTAGTAGTTGACTAAACCCAGGAATTCTCGGAGTTTCTTCGCCGTTTCAGGTTTGGGGAACTCCCTAATCGCAGTTATCTTCTGTGGTAGGGGTTGTATGCCATTGGGCGAGACTCTGTGACCGAGGAAATCGATGGAGGAGGCCCCAAAGACGCACTTAGCAGGATGAACTTTCATGTTGTTCTGCAGGCGTTGGAGAAGGAGTTGTAGGTGGTGATGATGCTCGGCAGGCGTCGAAGATGCGACGAGGATGTCGTCAATGTAGACGGTGACAAAATCGAGGTCACGAAGCATATGGTCCATGTACCTCTGGAAAGTCTGTGCTGCATTGCGTAGGCCAAAACTCATGAAAGTATACTCGAAGAGTCCGAACGGAGTGGTGATGGCTGTTTTCTGGGTATCTGCAGGTGCTACTAGGATCTGGTGGAAAGCACGCTCCAAGTCGATCTTCGAGAAGATAGTCTTGCCATGATGTTTGTGGTGGAAGTCCTGGACATGCGGAATAGGGTACCTGTCAGGTTTGGTGACGAGGTTCAGGGCTCTGTAGTCGCCACACACCCTCCAGTCGCCGGGTGTTTGCTTAGGAACCATGTGAAGAGGCGATGCCCAGGGACTCTTTGAAGGACGAATGATGCCGTCTTGCAGTAGTTTATTGAATTCTGCTTTGGCTGTGTTCAGGAGCTCTGGGCGCAGGCAGCCAGGGCGTGAGAAGACTGGTGGTCCTTCGGTTTCGATGTGGTGGAAAATTCCCGACGTAGGCGGTGGGGGTAGAGAGACTCGGGGTGAGAAAAGCTCCTTGAATTCGTCGAGCAAGGAGGAAAACTCGTTGGAAGGCGAGAGACAGGTGATAGTGTCGGTGTGTTTGGCACGAGAACCCTGGATCTTGCGTGCTGTAGGCTCATGGATGAGGCATAGATGGCTTGGGTCGACGCCGAGCTTGTGGAAGGTGAGGAAGTCGAATCCAAGGATGGGTTGAGACACGTCTGCGATCACGAATAACCAACGCAGAGTCTTGTGCAGACCAAGGTCTAAGGCGAGGGTGCGTAGGCCGTAGGAGGCGATGGGGGTACCGTTGGCAGCGAACAGGTCTTAAGAGGGTTGCTTTGACGTGACGGAGGTGCGGTCGGTGATGTGCAGTAGTGAGACGCCTAAAAGAACGGGGGCTGAGGCGTCTACCAATCCCCGTTGTTGCCATTTCCCGAGTAGGTGCAGTGGGGCTCACAGTGTTGAGCATTGGCGCCGAAACGTCTGTGATACCAGCATAGGGTAGATCCATTGTGCTGGGGGCTGGCGGTGGTTTCCGGGGCAGGAAATGCGCGTCGGGGATTGTAGGGAGCGGTTCGTGGGCCAGGAACAGGCCCAGTAGCAGGCGTGGGATTGTAGAGCGCGGTGCGTGAGTCAGGACGCTGCCCCTGCAGCGACAGAAGCACAACATTCACCCACACACTCTTTTTCTCCCTCTCTTCTCCCACAGATCTCGTGTGTCTAGACGGTTGTCTCCCCTAGCGGCCGGCTCATCCACGCCCTCGCCGTTATGTCTCACATGTGGCATGCACCGCCCGTTCTGCCTCACATGTGGGATGCAACCCTGCAGACAACAAGTCTCCTACACCGCCTGGAGGGAAGGGGGGAGTATTGTAGTGGATTCCTCCCCTACAAACGCTGTTTGTCGCTGAGTAGCCGACCCCGCGAACTCCCCAGTGTATGCCTCGTGGTCTAGGTCAACCAGCGCCGCCTTACATGACGGAGGTCAGCTATTAAGCCACGCCTACCTCTGCTATATAAGACCTGACCTCGTGGTGACCTGGCTCTCTCTTTTTCTACCTACAGCCAGTCTTCAAGCAACACCTCCTCCTCCTCCTGCCTGGCGGCCCTCGCTCCCGCCGGTGAGCATGGCGACCCACAAGCTGGTCCTCCTCTGAGCATCCTCACCAACCAGCTCTCTCTACATCATGCTTGTAACCACACTGCCACTTCCCAGCACCAAGCTGCACTGTACATCCAATACAATATGTATACAGGGTATGTATGTGAGTTTTCTCTCTCCATCCCATCCTGAGAGTGAACCAACATCTCGTACCCCACAGGATCAATACAATGATTCACTTGCTGAACACCCTGAGTGACATGCAGTGACCCAGAGGATTCTTATTTCAATTCTAATGTGTCATGCGGCGTGCGTATCTCAAAACTGCAGGAGAGTGTGTTTCAGCCATCTGGCACCAGTAAATCTGGGCTTTGGCAGTTTCTGTCTAAAAAACCTGACAATGCTGTCAGATTCACATCAGAATTAGGAATATATGTGGGTGAGGGACTGGGCACGTTGGGACAGGGACTTGTCTTGGTCTGGTAAGGTTGTGCGCATTCAGCACAGAGATGTCAAATAGGTGCAAGAACATCTTCTTGTATCACTTGCAACACATTCGCACACACTCCACTGCACCGGTGCTATTTGCATGTCACTCTTGTCCACCAAGTGCATGTTGATGGTGTAGTCGACCACAGCATTGGGTTTCATAATTTTTGCGTTCGTTCCTTGTGCCCTCTTGCCACTGTCAATTATGTCGCCCTTGTGGATGGTGGTAAATATGTTCACCTTTTGCTTATGCCCGCGAATGGCTAGCAACTTGTACTTCTTGAGGATAACATCACCCCAGACAGTATCTTCAATAAAGTGTAGTCAGTTGACCCTATTATAGTGCACTGTGCACAGGAGCTGATATGCTCAAGCAGGAACATTGAAAGGGTAGGTGATGTATAGTAATTGTCTGTATACAGAATGTGGTTCCCCCCATGGTAGTGATTTAGCAAAACCTTCACAATCAAACTTGAGAAGCCTAGGGGACAGTTGGGAACATCCACATCTGTAGCTGTGTGCACCACCATATTTAAGACGTTAACCTGTAGTGGACCCCATCCCCTACAAGTGACGACTGAGCTCCCGCGCGCCTACCAGCCAATCAGCGTACAGCCAGCGATGCCGGTAGACCTACTCTCCAGTGCGCACGCACACGTAGCAACGCTAGGACCAGAGTGCCGGGTGTGCCTGGCCTCCTCCTCTGTGATACGGCCATGGCTGGCCAGGGAGACCATTCTACTCAGACCTACTGGACCAGCAAGATCTCTCTCCAGCACCTCACCACCCAGCTTCCTCAGAGAGCTCCTCACCCTACAGGAACTCTGAGCAAGCTACTCCTCACCTAGTAACTCCTTAGCACTGCACTGTACAACAATATATATACAGAAAACGCATTGTGAGTTTCTATTCTACCTCATTCCTGAGTGTGAGATATCTACATGTACGTACGTTTGTGTGGCCATACAAAGGGAAAATAGACATCTAAAGAGAATTGACTACTGGCCACATTGTAGTGGATTTCTCCCCTACAAACGCTGTTTGTCTCTGAGTAGCCGACCCCGCGAATTCCACAGTGTGTGCCTCGTGGTCTAGGTCAACCAGCGCCGCCATACATCACGGAGGTCAACTACTAAGCCACGCCTACCCCCGCTGTTTAAGACCTGACCTCGTGGTGACCTACCTCTCTCTTCTTCTAGCTACAGCCGCAGCAAGCCACACCACCTCCTCCTCCTCCGCCGCTGCCTGGCAGCCCTTGCTCCCGCCGGCGAGCATGGCGACCCACAAGCTGTCCTCCTCTGAGCATCCTCACCAACCAGCTCTCTCTACATCACGCTTGTAACCACGCTGCCACTTAACAGCACCAAGCTGCATTGTACATCCAATACAACATGTATACAGAGAGCACATTGTGAGTTTCCTTTCTCCATCCCATCCTGAGTGAGAACCAAACAACCCGTACCCCACAAATGGTGACCCCCGGAGATTCGCACTCACACAGGATGAAGGAGAAACAGATCAAGCTCCCAGTCTTCAAGCAACATCGAAGACTGGCTTATCCACCCAGAAGCAGCTCTCATCGGCTCTACAGCTACTGTCTCTACACCGCAGGTTAGACACCCTAGAGCAGCACTGCTTCTCTAAACAGACACCAGCTCCTCTTCCTGCCCCAAGCACCACGTCCTACCGACCCCAGCACACCCGTCCTGCCTCAGACGCCGCCCCCGGCCCAGCAGTACCCCCTGACGCTCCTCCTGATGCAGCCCCTGCTCCCGACGCGGTCCATGCGCCTGAGTGCGGACCCACACACCCCTCTTTTCTCCCTCAGGTACTCCCTGCTACTGTCCTGCACCCTGCTGCTGTCGTTGACCCAGCTGCTGTCACGAGCCCTCACCCGCTTCTGCTGACGCAGTCCCTGCTCCTGACCCAGGCCCACACACCCCAGCAGGCGCATCTGACGACTCTGTACCTGCCGTGAGGGAAGCACAACATTCATTGTCTCCACACACCCTTTTTCTCCCTCTCTACACCCACAGATATTGTGTATCTAGACAGTTGTCTCCTCTAGCGGCCGGCTCACCCACGCCTTCGCCGTTATGTCCCACATGTGGCATGCACCGCCCATTCTGCCTCACATGTGCCATGCAACCCTGCAGACGACAAGTCTCCTACACCGCCTGGGGGGAAGGAGGGAGTATTGTAGTGGATTTCTCCCCTACAAACGCTGTTTGTCGCTGAGTAGCCGACCCCGCGAATTCCACAGTGTGTGCCTCGTGGTCTAGGTCAACCAGCGCCGCCATACATCACGGAGGTCAACTACTAAGCCACGCCTACCCCCGCTATTTAAGACCTGACCTGGTGGTGACCTACCTCTGACTGCTGGACCCGGAGCTGCGAAGACTTGCCTCTTCTGCTGCATGTTTGAGCAGTCTGCAACTTCGTTGTGATAGGACACTCAATCCTAGTGATTGTACTTACCCAACATAGCGACGGTGCAATTACCATCACAGATTGTACGAAACATTCCAACTTCTGAAAAACATATATTTGGGCTCCCCAAATTTTGACTACTACCCGTGCGTCTACGTCCTGGATTGGCCAATCAGTGGTGCCCCACGGTGGCGTGATACATGCACGTTTACTACGGTGCTCTGATTGGCTAACCGAACGTGGCGTGGTAGGTAGACTGTCTCTACTCTCTAAGTCCTCTTCTTTCCTTTTTTCATCCCCCTCATGCACTCCGTTCCTTGAACGGGAGGCGGGACTTAGCGATACGGTCGATCCAGCAAGGGAACCTGTGATAGTGCAGGGCACCCCTTGTCCGGGGGTCACCGGTAGGTGGCAACTTTTTAGACATAACTATAATCACAGGTAACCTGGGCGCAGAACCCTACGAGCCCGACGCCCGTCCAAGAGCGGGGGGGGGCGGGGTCACTGCTCCCAGGCAGGAGCCCTGTGTTATAGGTAGGATTGGGATGTAATCAAGTAAGATGACTACAAGCATTAGAATAAAACATATAGATAAGGGACACTCTATTGGAAGAGGAAAAGTGGCAGAAATCACTTACAACAAATTTCATGTCCCACTAACAAGAATATTTAGCACCAACGAAGGTTTCAAAGTAATCTGTAAAGATGACTTTGATTCAGACAAAATCCTTTCAAAAGAAGCCACCAAATCAAAAAGCAAAAAGATCAGTTTTCGTTCGTCAAGTCGACCAAGAGATCGGGAGGAAGACATCTGAAGATCTGAAAGATGAACTGGAACGCCAAAACAGTTGGATGAAGATCGAGGAAGTCATCAAGATAAAAGACTACACTCATGTTTTCAAGATTACCTTCGAAGAAGTTTCAATGGCTGAAAAAGTTTTACAACAGGGCTTTCTAATATTTAACATGTCAGTAACACCTCATCAAATAAAGAAGGAAACATTCATCAGTCTGCAAACTTGCTTTTCCTGTTACAAATATGAAGAACACACAACGAGAGACTGTCCAGAAAAAGAGAAAAAGTACTGCTCAGATTGTGCAGGCGACGACCATACCTACACTGAATGTAAGAACACACATGTTGGCTGTCTCAACTGTAAGAGAAACGGGAATGCATACATAGGACACAGGACGTTAGCAATGGCATGCCCAATAAAAAAACACATGATAAAGTACAAGGAACAAGAAACAAGGAAAAAGGAACAAGACAAGAAGGATACGACATATGCCGAAATAGCCAAGAGAGCGGTCCAAGAGGCTCACAGACCAGAATCCACCATATTAAACTTAAGTGAACCAATACATGACAAGGTAATGATTAGTATGATCCATGCACATCTGCACAATATCATTGCACCCGGATCATACAATGAGGAGTTAAGGAAAATGTTGAAATTGAATAACCTACCAGAGATGATATTCCCAGAGAATCCAGAATCCGAAAAACTATTTCAGGCAACATACTCAAGCGAACTGAGAGAAAGACTACAGCTAGACAAACAAAGGTTTGAGCAAGGAGCAACAGCTGATATACAAGGAACACAAGCGACTGATAGAGATCTCAGACAAATGACTAGAAGTGACAAAGAGAAGATAGAAATAACAAAAGGACAGACTACAAGACAAAGGATAAGGAGGAGAGAAGATAAGATGGAGACTGATCACAATATACAACCTGAATCTGCTGAAGATATTGGATTAAAAGTTATCACTACAACAAAACATGGAATCCCAACATCGAGACCAACAGGAGGGACAATAGCAAAAAACTGTGAAGGAGGGATATACAAGTGGACATATCAAGAAAAATCCCTAAGTGAAGATTACGTCTGGACACTAATCACTACGGACAAACTAAAGATTACGACCAATGACTTTAAAATAGTAGACCGGTCAGAGTTTAGAAGACTCAGAAGCGGGAAACAGGACGATAGGTCTCCACTCCAACTGCCACAATCCAAGTATAAGAAATAATGGACAACAGACAAACGGTAAGAACTTTAAGAATAAAACAACACAACGTAAGAAACTGGAAGACCGAAAGAATTAACCTAAGT
Organism: Homarus americanus; assembly: GCF_018991925.1. Taxonomy (NCBI): domain Eukaryota; kingdom Metazoa; phylum Arthropoda; class Malacostraca; order Decapoda; family Nephropidae; genus Homarus; species Homarus americanus. The sequence continues at coordinate 7,606,430 of NW_024734615.1, read as the reverse complement.
AATATATATCAAGAAATTGACCCTGACATTATACTAATAAACAGTCACGGTGAGACAGAAAACAACAACATAAAACTCTTTAACTATTATGTAAACCAAAGAAATAAATCGGGCGAGAAAAATGACGGAGTAGCTATAGCGGTTAAAAGAAACTTAATATTTAAACTAATCGATGACTTACAGGATGAATTTCTAGCAATAAAAATAAATACAACTCAAGGAGACGTAATCATTGCTACTACTTATCTGCCACCGAGACGACCCTACTTACCTATAGAAGACCTATTAAAATTGGTTAACAACAGTCATCCGATGTACATCTTAGGAGACTTTAACGCCAGACACAGGATTTTTGACAATACAAATAATAACGCCGTGGGAAACGCCCTTAATCAATTAATAAACCTAGGGAAAATCAATCATCTAGGTCCTAACTTTCCAACCTGGAGAAATCACAATACACAATCGACACCAGACAAAATTTTTACCAACAACAAAGCCTTTTTCAATTACCATATAAAACAAGGACTTCTCACAGGCAGTGACCATCTGTCAATTATACTAACACTGTCAACAAGCCCCATACAGATACCAATAAAAAAAGAGACTGAAAATGAGTAAAACAGACTGGGACAGCTTCAAAGACGACTTAGGTAATCACCACTCGATTAACCTACAAGGGAAAACACAGAAGACATAGACTCAGAAATGGACAGACTGCACTCAGCAATAAAAACATCTATAACCAAACACACTCCTACTTCACACTTTAGAACATTACCCAACAACAGACTACCAGAAGAAGTTAAATTAATCCAAACCCATTACAATGAAATAAACAGGTATATGGAAAGACACGGCAGTAACAGATGGCTATATACGACGCAGACAGCACTACAGATAAAATTAAGAGACGCATGTAAGAAAGCAAACAATAAAAAAATGGAATGATATTATAATGGCGGCCGACAAGACTAAAGACACAAAAACATTTTGGACTTCCATAAACAAGATGATGGGACACAACAAGCAAAAAACACCATACATTAAAGAGCAAAATGGAACAAAATTGCACGAGGAAAATGAACAGGAGTCAGCATTCAAAAGGGAATGGGTAAAAGTTTTTAAAATATCAGATGAGGAAAATGAAGATTTTGATAGTGAACACGAAGAAAGGATAGAAGACGAAATGGGAAGACACATACATAGAATCACCCCAAAGCAATATATAGACTATAACTTATTACCTAATAATCAAATAATAACCATGGGAGAAATGATGCACTGTCTGAGGAAGTTTAAGGAAAAAGCCCCCGGGCTCACAGGTATTACACGAAATATGATCATGAATCTACCTGAAAACATCTTAAAAACACTATTAAACATTTATAACGCATGCTTAATAACCGGTTACTTTCCAGACAAACTAAAATATGCTAAAATGATATTTATTCCCAAGGAGGGTAAGGACAATAAGGAAATATTAAACTACAGGCCAATATCTTTATTAGAAATTACCGGGAAACTATTGGAAAAAAATTTAAATTCAAGACTTACAACCTTTTTAACACAATATGGGAAAACTAACAATAGACAACATGGATTTATGCCCAATAGAAATACCCTAACTGCAATAGCTACAATGACGGAAATAATTGCAATAGAAAAAAGCAAGGGGAACCAGATCAATATAATTTTAAGGGACGTTTCTAAGGCTTTTGATAAAGTTTGGCATTTTGGCTTAAAATATAAAATATTAAAACTGGGACTTAACGAATACTTGCTAAGAATATTGTGTAACTATTTAGATGATAGGAGAGCACAAATTCAAATTGGAAACTTTATGGGAACCATGTTTAATCTTGAGAGTGGAGTACCTCAAGGAGGATGCCTTTCTCCAACACTATATACAAATTATACCTCAGACACACCTCAACCTACCCCCTTTAGCGAATATGTAATGTTTGCTGATGATATTACTCAAATAGTATCATACCCAGGAAAATCAACCCAATTTATGGCACTCTACACGGTAAGAGCGATAAAAAATATAAATGATTTTGAGAAAAAATGGAAAATCAGGACAAATAAGAACAAATTCAAGATAATACCAATAGCCAAGATCAAAACAAGTCCAGTAATAGTCGACCAGGAACTATACCCATACGACACTGAAGGCAGGATGCTTGGACTAAAACTAACAAAAAGAGGATATATAACATACTTAAAAGATAAAGAACGACAGGCAAGAATAAGATTATCAAAAACAAAACGCTTTAAGAACCTTAGCATTAATAACAAAAGAAAGATTTATATTGCCCTTGTCAAATCAATTATGGACTACCCACCCATCCCATTGAACACTCTTAGTAAAACGAGCATTAAAAGGTTACAAACAGTACAAAATATAGCCCTCAAATTTATATATAACATAAGATATACAGACCACATCAATAATGAACAGCTACACAAGAGAGCAAACCTCTTAGCAATCAATGTAGAAATACACAACAAAGCTGCAAATATTTGGAAAAAAGTGACTGAACTTAACACAGAAACATATCAAAATTGGATAAATAATATAGACAACGAAGAATTCCAAGAATACAGTTGGAATAAATCAGCCAGGAAGAAAGTAATTGAACTATCTCCTGCCCCAATATACACATAAAACATTAATAGAGAGAATAAAAGATGAACGTGACCTACCAGCTCCACTAAGAACCTGACAGGCCTCTCCATGCAGTGTACCTTTAGACTAACATAACTAACATTTAACATTTAACTAACATCTTAGCAAAAAAAAAAAAAAAAATGTGACTACCCTGTAGGTGTTCGTGGTATAATGTTGTCTAGCACTCAGGATGGATGGAAACTCTAAGGTGGTTTTCTTGTATAATATAAGTTATATGATAGACAGTCTGGTGCTGGAGGTGCCGTGTGGTGAGGAGCTGCTCAGTAGAGACGTTCGGTGAGTAGCGTGTTGAAGGAGGTAGATGTGCAGGAGCTTCGTTAGAGAAGATGTTGCCTGTTGCTGGCCTCCTGGTTGAATGAATGCTGACAGCGTGGAGCTTGCTGGAGGAGGTGTTGCTTGTTCAAGAAGAGAGACCAGAATGAGAAAGCTGGTGGGTCGCCATGCTCGCTGGCGGGAGCGAGGACCGCCAGGCAGGCGAGTAGAGGCGAGGGCAGCCAGACAGCGGCGGAGGAGGAGGTGTTGCTTGTTCAGGAAGAGAGGCTAGAATGAATCTCAATGGAGAGACAGAGCTTATATACCCAGCAGCCGTGAGTCCTCTATGAGTCATGTTGGGAAAACCCGAGAAAGTCGCCGGTGTTTTGGTTCCGTTGCTAGGTTACGGTAACATCTGGTTGGTTGCTAGGGAAGGCGGTAGCAGGTGGTGGCTGTGGCTACGCAGTTGTAGGCAGTTGTAGGGGAGACGTCCACTACAACCCTCCCAGCTACACAAGGACCTGGGCGAGCTCACTAACTCCATCGGAAAAAAAAAAATAATAATAATAATAATAATGTGATTACCCTCCCAGCTACATCAGCCAGGAAGAAGTAATTGAACCACCTCCTGCCCCAATATACACATATACACATAAAACATTAATAAAGAAAATAAAAGATGAGAGTGACCTACCAGCTCCACTAAGAACCTGGCAGGCCTCTCCATACAGTGTACCTTTAGACTAACACAACTAACACTTAACTAACACCTTAGCAAAAAAAATAAAATGTGACTACCCTCCCAGTTACACAAGGACCTGGGCGGGCTCACTAACTCCAACAATAATAAAAAATAATAATAATAAGTAGCATTATATAAATAAACCAATATTAATACAAAGGCCTGACGACCCAAGGGAGCAGAACAAAGATAAAACACCAATAGGAATGATGAAGCGATCTGGTTGAGCCCAGATTCTTTCTACTCCTACTGTATTTCAGTTTCACCACTTTTCCTTCAACCCCTAATAATCTTCTTTCACCTCATAACTAAAGACTCCGTACCGTACCGTACGACCTACCTCTCTCTTCTTCTAGCTACAGCCGCAGCAAGCCACACCACCTCCTCCTCCTCCGCCGCTACCTGGCGGCCCTCGCTCCCGCCGGCGAGCATGGCGACCCACAAGCTGTCCTCCTCTGAGCATCCTCACCAACCAGTTCTCTCTACATCACGCTTGTAACCACGCTGCCACTTCCCAGCACCAAGCTGCATTGTACATCCAATACAACATGTATACAGAGAGCTCATTGTGAGTTTCTTTTCTCCATCCCATCCTGAGTGAGAACCAAACAACCAGTACCCCACAACATTACAGTACGCTACAAACCCATCTCACACTTGCACAACACTAAAACTTTACCCTAAACTGATGCCTTTTCGATGGGATATATCGCAATACAGCCACAGAAAATCAGTAGCGATGCATCAATGACGAGTTTTTGGAAGGGACAGTAAAATGTCACAAACCGTTCCTTGTCCCAGTTTCCACAATTTGTCAATTGTCATGTTGTTGTTGTCCACAAAATGCAGGTTACAGTACTCAGAGTTACAGTAAACCTGTCCTGTGACATATATTTTCAAAATATTGAAGTGGAAATAATGTCCTCTGAGACAATGCAGTACTCCTGCAACACATGTTTCTTACCGTGTGCCATGAGCATGTGGAGCGCAAAAAACACAAAGTTCAGTGACATCAATAGGACTGCACTGACGCATTTTGGGAGATGGTCTAAAGCCAATGTCGTTGTCCACACACCACTGCTGGTATTTGTTTATTTGATCACGAACAAAGTTCATTAGTTCAGCATAAAAAAAAAGCCTGAAAGTATTCCAGTGGTGTTGAATGTTCATCACACGGGAAGGAATCCTTTATTCCTGCTAGTGCACGGTCAAAAACTAGTATTTCAGGCATAAATCAGTACATTCACACCAAGTATACTGATGTTGCTAGCATGCACGTGGCTTCTACGTCCACCACAACCACACCACACACGACCACGCTCTCATTGAGTGGGTGGCTGGCGTGGTGGGGAGGCTGAATGAGCTCCATTGTCTGTATCACTACCTGTAACCATGCACGGCATGACTGGGTTGATAGGGGAGTTAATCAAAGCTATCCAGTATCACACGACAGTTTTATTTAGTCATACCTGGAAATACATGTCCCACTTTCAGTTGTAAGTACTAAACACGCAACAACACCTATATTTGGTGTATTTAACCACAATATTACATTAATTAATCTCTTAAATTAGCTTAATCCTCCATACAACAACAATTACCAAAAACTCACGAGTGAACGGCCTGAGATGGTCAGTACTAGGCCCACTCTTGTTCATAATCTACATAAACGATCTAGATACTGGGATCAGCAGTGACATAGGCAAATTTGCGGATGACACCATAATAGGGCGGCAAATTAATTCAGGGCAGGATGCAAATGCATTACAGGAGGATCTAAATATACTGCAGGGGTGGTCTGAAAAATGGCAAATAAAATTCAACACCAGCAAGTGCAGCGTACTTAATATTGGAAGAACAAATACTTATAATGTATACAGCCTTAACAACATCAACCTAGAGAAGTCGACTTGTGAAAGAGACCTAGGGGTACTTGTAAGCCCGGACCTACGGCCAAGAAAATAGTGCGTTAATGTTCGAAATAAGGCAAACAGAGTATTGAGTTTTATATCTAGAAGAGTAAGTAACAAGAGTGCAGAGGTCTTATTGCAACTATATCTTGCGCTAGTCAGGCCACACCTCGATTATGCGGTTCAGTTCTGGTGCCCCTATTATAGAATGGATATAAATTCACTGGAGTCGGTGCAGCGAAGAATGACAAAAATGATTCCGGGACTTAGAAACCTTCCATATCAGGATAGGCTAAAGAAACTTAACTTGCATTCCCTAGAAAGACGAAGTGTGTGGGGAGATATGATAGAAGTAAATAAGTGGGTGAAAGGAATCAATAAAGGGGATATAGATAAAGTTCTTATAATATCTGAGCAGGATAGGACTCGGAGCAACGGATTTAAGTTGGATAAGTTTAGGTTTAGGAGGGAGATAGGAAGAAACTGGTTCACAAATAGGGTGGTGGACGAGTGGAACGAGCTTAGCAACTTTGTAGTAAGTGCGGGAACTCTGGAAAGTTTCAAAAGGAGGCTAGATAGATTCATGGATGATAGAGAGTGGTAGTAACTCTCGACAGGAGCTGCCATGCACAGGCCAACCGGCCTATTGCAGATTCCTTATTTTTTTATGTTCTTATGTGTGTGGGTACAGACTGCAGACGATCTATTAACTCAGATTAAAGTAAGTTTTCCAATTTTTTTTGACTTTCTGACACCAAATACTAGTCGAGAAGTGATTGGCAGTCCGATTTATTCATCTAGGACCATTATTTGACTTCATTCCAGCTATATTTGGCTACATTTGGGTACATTTGGGTATATTTGGGTAATTAGTCGGACCCTCTGCTCACTAATGTACTGGCCGCTGACCATTCAAAACACGACACCCATCCTTCTTTCCTCTCTCCCTATCTCTCTCTCTAATTAACACATCACATGTTTCATGGGATGCGGTAAGACTACCACTCGCCACATCAACAAACTCAACATCACTGTGTTCATCACCTGATATTATATCAATGCCACTCAAATCAAGCAACTCTTGATGAATAGCACTACTGTTGTCAAGCAAATGCCTTCACTTGCATTTGGGTGTGGAGGAGTGAGGTGGGTCATTTGGTAACAAGACGAATCTCTCAAAACCGGGAAAAAAATTCCTCATCCCAAGAATTTTCCAGGTTCACGGAAAATTTTTCTCGAAAGTTCCAGAACGATGCATCATTTCATCTCTCAAAGCTGGGAAAAAAATTCCTCATCCCCGGAATTTTCTGGGTAACGGAAAAATATTCTCCGAAGTTCTATAAATTGTGCATTACATTATCTCTTGAATCCAGAAAAAATCCTCCAACCCTGGAATTTTCCGGGTACCAGGAAAATTTCTCGGAATTTTCCAGAAAATGTACCTCTCGGAAAATTATTCCCAAAGCTAGAATTTTCTGGAAAATCCCGGCTTTGGGAATGATTTTGAGAAAATTTCAATTCCGGCTATCGGAGCCGGAGGGATTCTGGCTAATGGAGATATTACTGTACAGTATTACCCCGCTTTACGCAGTTTCACTTTCCGCGATTTCTCATTTACGCCGTACCTCGCCAGAACCAGACTTTCACTTTCCGCAGTGCATCTACCCATATACGCACAGAGTGTCTGGCTCGACGCTATTTTTAGATTCGACCCTCCCGCCTTCTCCCGCCTGGTCAAGCCGCGCTGTAAGGTTGCGCAGTGCATGTCTCTGTTGCGTTATCAGTGACGTCATATGACGTATCAGACTGTGATTGGGCCCTGCATCCTTACCTCCCTCCGCTGCTAGCTGTGATTGGTTTAAAGTAATATGACGTGTCCACCCGCGGGAGGGAGGGAGGAAAGACGACGCTTGACCTAGCCACGGCAGTTTCATCCCTCCAGGCCACACCGTGTATACGTGCATCCATTGTTCTGTAAAATGGCTTCCACCGGACCACCGCCCCCAGAGAGAAACCTTTCCTTACCTGGACCCAGCCGCCCTAAGCCAAAGAAGATACGACGTTCCCTAAGCTACGAAGTGAAGTACAAGATCATTCAAGATTTGGAGAAAGGAACACGTCAAGCTGATCTCGCGCGCCAGCATGGAGTCAACGAATCTACGATTCGTACTATTAAGAAGGATGCAGCCAAGATCAAAGAACACATGAGAATCACAAAGTCTGCAGGTGCTTCAATGATCAAGTATTGCCAGAACAAGGTGCTGCTAATGGTTGAAAATTTGCTGGTGAGTTACTTGATTCGTCAGGCGCGACGCAACATGGCGGTGGACACGCGATCCCTTCAAGAGTACGCCCGTGAACTGTACGCAGCAGTGTCACGTAAGATGGGAATTGCAGAGCCCAAACCCTTCAATGCTTCCTCTGGTTGGCTGCATAGGTTTAAGAAGAGGAACAAGATCACCAACATCAACATTGGTGGTGAAGAAGCGAGTGCTGACCGTGCGGCGGCTAGAGATTTTCCTCCGTTCTTACGTGAGGTTATGGAGGAAGGGCAGTACACTGACGACCAGGTGTTCAACATGGACGAATCCGGTCTCTTTTGGAAAAAGCTACCTTCCAAGACCTTCGTTGTCCAGTCTGCCAGCAAGATTCGGGGCCGGAAGTTGCAGAAGGAGCACATCACCGTCCTCTTTACCACCAATGCCTCCGGTACCTGTAAACCCAAGTTATCGGTGATTCACACAGCCCGCAAGCCGCAAGCCTACAAGAACGTGGACATGAGCAAGATTAATGTCCACTGGCTGACCACACGTAAGGCGTGGATGTTCTCTGCTCTGTCACTCTCCTGGTTTGATGACTGTTTCGTTCCCGACGTGAAGAAATTCTGCGAGCAACAGAATGTTCCATTCAACATTCTGTTGCTCCTTGACAACGCACCAGGACACTCGCCACTACTTATGGATCGTCACCCCGACGTAAAAGTGGTCTTCCTTCCTCCCAACACTACGTCATTAATCCAGCCCATGGACCAGGAGTTGATCTGCAATGTGAAAGCTGCATACTCTGCAAAAAAATTTAAGCTCCTGAACGACTGTACCAACACCAAGGATGAGTTGCGTAACCTGGGTGACACTGATAGCGATAGCAAAAGCGACGAGGACGAGGACAAGGAACAAGAGGTGGTGAATCAAGAAGTTCTCGTCAAACAGTTTTGGAAAAAATTAACGTCAAACAAGCTGTGGACTTCTTGGTGGAGGCATGGGATCAGCTGTCTATAGCTACGATTCGTCACGCATGGAGGCATGTGTTGCATGGTATACCAGGTGAGAGGCGGAGTCAACCTGTGACTGGTGAGGTTCAGTCTGTGACAGTGGCATTGGACCTTGCAAGAGAAGCTGCGCACAGTATTACAGCTGAAGGCTTCTCCGAGACCACCAACGAAGACATCCTGGAGGTGATCAGAGATCCTGAAATGACTGCCGACGAGATGTTGGAAGATGATCACGTCAGTGAAGAGGAAGGTGGTGCGTCAATCCCAGAAGAACACAAGTTAACGCATAGTAATATTAAGGGTGCCATCGAGTGTGCTGAGAAATTGAAGCTCTTCCCTTCCAACGACCATGACGATGACTGCTATGAAGTCTTCCATACCCGGCTGGTGCAGGCTATGGAGCCGCACATCAAGGTGTATTTAAGACAACATCAACACTAGCCGTCAAAAAAGCATTACCGAGTTCTTCAACCGCAACCCACCACAGCCAGCCAGAGCCAGTGATAGTGACAGTGAAGGTGACTTTGAGGGATTTGTCAGGGAGGCCCTGACAACTATGACGGATAGTGATGGTGATTCTCCTAGTGATGGTGATTCACCTGAGGGCCAGTAATCTGCCCTCTGCCTCGGAACCAGCCTCCATCCCCGTATGCCGACCCATCTCTTCTACTAACGTAAGTGTTAAACCTAACCTTTAGTATTCCTAACCTAACCTTTATTTTTCCTAACTTAACCTTTATTTTTGCTAACCTAACCTCTTCTATATTAATTGTGCGTGCATACCATCATAAAGTTAAGATAATATTTTTACTACAGCATAGTTTTGTGTCGTCAAAAAGTGGAGTTTGGGGGTCGGGCCAGTCTCTATTGGAATTAATCCCATATGTTCTGTTGTTCACTTTACGCGGATTTCACTTTCTACGGTACCCTGTGGGTTCAATTGACCACGTAAATCGGGTACCACTGTATAATAAACCCTTGTACTTCAGGCCAATTAGGGGGGAAAGGGTGTCTGGATGACCCAGGGGATGAATGCACGTCAACGATAATCATAATACAGTATTGTACATGGACTTTATTGATATGTGTAATAACAATAACAATAATACAGTAGTACGGTAATAATAATAAAAGGAGGGGCCACCTGTCCGAAAAAGCTGATTGTTCGTATCTTCCTGGGAATGTACAAAATGTATAAAAACAGTAAATAATGACATAAAAAAAACTGTATTTTACGGCATATAAGACACACGGCCATATAACACAAATCCCCCATTCTAGCAGTGAGCATTTAGGAAAAAGCTTGTGTGTATTTTCTCCCTGTAGCCATAGTGGACCCTTGATTAACGAATACAATTGTTTCCACAGAGTCGGTTGTCAAACGAAAAATTCGTTAACTGAATCTATTATTTCAATGGGATATTGGGTAATTGGTTCCAACTCACAGAAAAAGTACATACAAAGTACTGTATACCAGTAATAGAATTAACAAAACATTAAATATAAACTAAATACAGTACTGTACTGTACAGTATACTGTACATTAGTAAATAAAAAACGATAGAATACTGTATGTTAACGCTCATAGGAGCGTTATTGGTTTGTTGCTGGAGAAATAAACCCTCAACGTTGACGCGTACCATATAATTCGGTCAAAACCTGTTAAAGAACAATTCACATATAACAAATGCTGTCATCTCAGGACACATAGAATGAATAATACAATCAATATACAGTACATAGCCTGTTAACATCTTCAGTATAACTCACATGTTACATCTGTTGATACATCAGGAGACAAGTTGTATAATATGATCAAATTACAGTACATAAATATACTTATTAAAGTTATTTAGAGTTTATATTTACGTTTTAGGGTCTTGGGTTGGACCAGCGTGTTGTTTCTTCTGCAAGAATTGGTAGACTACTGAGCAATCGCCATCCAATCGCAGCCCTAGGCGAGGGCATCTGTTTTATATTAGACACGACCAACAAACACTTTGTCAGCACTGCCTTCTCACCCTCTCTCTCTCTCTCTCATGTTTATCTTACTGTGGCGGTAACATCTCAACCTCTCTCTCTGTCTCATGTTTATCTAACTCTGGCAGTAACACTCCCCCTGTCGGGCTTCGCACGAAATCACAGCATATTATTTGATTCACTCTCCAACCCCTCCCAACAGGCAGAGTTTCGTCACTAGGCGTATTTACACTGAGTCCTTTGTCTTCACTTTAACACTTCGCACCAGGCCATCTTTGCTCGGTAGAGCCTCCTGTACTCTCCCTAGCATCCACTGACTCCTGGGAAGGGGTTGTCCAGAGATGATCACGATATCCCCAGCGTGGAGATTACGGCGAGTTTTGAAGAACCTTTGTCGCTGACGTAATGTTGGAGATATTCTTTTACCCACCTTTCCAAAATTGGTCCGCAATGAATTGGGTATACGTCCATCTTCGTCGGTACCCTTCTGTCATGGACCGATCGCCTCCGGTGGACAGTGTCTCCGGGTTCATCCGTAGTATGTGAAGCGGCGTTAGTGCTTCTAGATGCTTTGGGTAGTCAGACACTGGAGTGATGGGCCTTCCGTTGATAATCTCTTCTACAGCGCAGAACACAGTGCTGAGGCGTTCATCGTCTAGTGTCTGGGTGCCCACCACTCCCTGGAGGACCTTCCTTACATTGCGGATTTGTTGCTCCCACACTCCTCCCATGTGAGGGGCTGTCGGGGGGTTGAACTGCCATTCTATTTGTTTCTGTAGGAGGGCATTCCTGACCTTGTCACTGTTGTTCCAGCCGTTCACCGGCTCTCGTAAATCTCGGCTAGCTCCAATCATGTTGGTTCCCCTGTCAGACCGAACACGCTTGGGAGGTCCCCTGCGGGAGGTGCATCTTGTCAGGGCATTGGGGAACGAGTCGGTGTCTAGTGAGGTGAGGACTTCTAGGTGTATGGCTCTGGTGGTCATGCAGGTGAATAAGCATCCCCATCTCTTCGCCCGGGCTCGTCCTTGTTTAACCAAAAAAGAAGGGCTGAAGCAATCAATGCCAGTGTAGGTGAACGGCTGGCCTCCTGGGCGCACTCGATCTCCTGGCAGGTCGGCTTGGCGTTGATGGGTAGGCTTCCAGTTGCTTCTTCGGCAAGTCACACACGTCCGTATTGTGCGGTCGAGTAATTTGCGGCACTTAGGTATCCAGTACGTCTCACGTATTATGGCAAGAGTGTGTTCTCTTCCTGAGTGTCCAGCTCTAGTTGAGAGTACCTCTCTCCCGATGAGTCCCGTGATCCTGTTGTCCCTTGGCAATAGTATGGAATTCTCCCGGTCTGGGTGGAGAGCGGCGTGTTTCAGTCGGCCACCTACTCTGATCAGACCGTCCGTGTCTAGATGAGGTTCCAGCCGCCTTATTTCGCTATCTCTCACGGGTTGTCCCTGTTGTACTGTAACATTCCTAGTTCTCGAGGGAATCCTTTCCTTTGCATCAATCTTAAGACGGCTAATTTCGCCTCTTCCAATTTGTTGACCTGGAGCCGATTTTCTCGGTGATGCTTGTTCTTTTGCTTCCCAAGCCGCCCTTCTATACACCTTCTAATCCACGCTACGCTCTTCAGAAGTCGATGCCACAATGAGTACCTGGCCCATAGCTAATCGAGGGTACCCTCCCCCTGGTCAACTTTCGTCGTCAGCACCGTGGTTTCCTTCTTCACCTCTGGGTCTCCGTCTCTGAGGTCTGGAATCCTCAATGGACTCTTTGGCCAACTGTCTTCTTCCAACAACAGGAAAGCAGGTCCTCGAATCCACCTGCCTTCCTCATTGAGCTCTGCTCTATGTAATCCATGACTAGCGTCGTCGGCCGGGTTCAGTGCCGACGTCACGTGGCGCCATTGTTCTACCTTGGAGTCCTCGTGTATCGTTGCCACTCGATTGGTCACGAAGGAATTGAAGCGTCTTTCGGTGTTTCGTATGTATTGAAGGACTGCCGTACTGTCTGTCCGGAACACTGTTCTGTCTATTTGTAATTCAAGTTCTCGTTGTAGTCGTTTGCCTGCCTTTGCAGCCAGTACTGTCGCGCAGAGCTTGAGTCGAGGTATGGTCTGCTGTTTCAGAGGGGATAGCTTGGCCTTGCCACACACGAAGGAGATTCGTTATTCAACCCAATGCCTCGTCGACACTCATCTTGGGATATATATATATATATATATATATATATATATATATATATATATATATATATATATATATATATATATATATATATATATATATATATATATATATATATATATATATATATATATAAAATTTTGGCTCTTGTGACGCTCGGAGCGATGAGTCCCAGTGGGTCATATATGGGGGCCGACCATACTCAGAAGGTTTCGTTTCGCCTCTGTTTCTTAGGGATCTGGACCCGGACCTCTAGTTCGTCCTTTTCCAGGTCCCACAAGATTCCCAAAGTTCGTTCATTGGGGAGCCTGTCGTCTTTCAAATGACTTCCTTTATTCCCATGGCTTTCTCTGTCTGTGGAATTGCTTTGAGGACTTCCCTGTGATTACAGACCCCCTTCGTAAGACCGAATCTGCCCTTCCTTTTCAGCTGTCTCAGTCAATGGGTAATTATCGTTGCCTTCCCCAGCGAATCTATCGAGAGAAGCAGATCGTCAATGTAGAAGTTACAATTCGCTTTCTTGATGTCGTCATGGAGACTTTCCCTGCAATCTTGGAATGTTCGTTGTAGCACATATCCGATGCATGAAGGGCTACACATACCTTCAAAGAGATGTACTGTCATTTAGTAAGTGGCGGGGCCCCTGGTGGCTGGTCGTCCGTCCACCATAAGAATCGTAAGGCGTCTCGATGTTCGGTACTACTCACACTTAATGGAACATTACCTCGAAATCAGCCAGGAGTACCACCTTTCCTTGTCTGAATCTGATGAGGACTCCCATCAAATTTGCTGTTAAGGTCTGGCCCTTGCATTACCTGGCTGTTCAATGACATCAACTCACATTTGACTGTACAATCAAATTATTTTCACCTTTTCTGGCTTGTTGGGATTCAATACGGGGTGGTGTGAGAGATACCAGATCTTCCCGGGTGTAACACTGAGTTCTTGATGTGGCATGTCCCTCGTCGACTAGACGTCTCATCTCTTCTTGATACCTCTGAGAGAGCCTTGGGTTCTTTAGGAGGCATTTTCCGTCCCGCCAATTGCTGTTCGGCAAGCTTCTTATTGTCTGAGAGTTCCAGTTCTTCCTGGTGAAACAACAATGACCTTGGGGATAGTGATGGATCGGCTCTTTCTTTCTCCTACGCTAACCACTTTTACACTGATCTCTTCGGCGTTTACACTACTTCTTTCTTTCATGATTGCGCCAATGGAGAGGGAAAAACTGGCATTCCCTCTGTTTGCAGCCTTGGTACTGCTCGTCAGAAACTCCCGTGATGTGTAGAAGCCTCGAGTGCACTCCAGAGCAGCCACCTATACCACACACCATCTCCTGGCTGCACTCCGTTATCCGGTGATTATGACCCAGGCTGGCAAAATAGCGACATTCTTCCCCTACGAGGGAAGTTCACTTCCCTGTGGACATGCTGAAGAATGTCCGACACATCTGAAGGTGATCTCCGTGGCATAACGAGTAGCGTTCATCGTCCGTTTCTCTGGTTGTCTTTATTCTTGATGTCACCGGACCCACAAGTTTCTTCCTCGACGAGGATTGGCATGAAGATGAGTCTACATATATTCAGTTTGGTTCCTCCAGTCCTTGTCAACCATATCCATAGTGAATTCCAACATCCACTCGATTCCAGGAGGCTTTCCTTGCTTCCCTTTGTATTTATGAACGTTATTCACATAGTCGTCACTTATGGTCCTTCATCAATGTTAGTGGTTTCGGAGAGCGAGTTCGATGCTCGGAAGTACTCTTTGATGCTCGGAAGTACCTCCGCGCTCCCCCTGGTGAAATATTCCCGGCTCCGTGGTTAAGGTGAGCGTCGAGAGTCCTCTTGAAGTATATAGCGTTTCTTTGTCAGTTTCGGTTTCAGGAAGGTCGTGTCTCTAGTAGTGATAACCCCTTTCCGCGATCCTCTGTTGTTGTTGAGATTGTAGGACCGTAGTCCGACACGGACCTTTTCCTGTAGGCGGCCCGTTTGGTGGTTCCGGGTGGAGCTCTTGGAGCAGCCAGGCCGGATTTGGGATTGGGGATGGAGGTTATCCTACCTGCAGGTATGAAAGGATACTGCAGGTTTGCAAGTGTAAGCGGACCCCCGTTCAGTGAACGCTTACCACCAACCCCACACTCTTGGACGTGGTCAGTTTCGGAGTGGCGCGCCCCCCGAGCTGGGGTCCACACTTGCTGGGAAGGATACTTCCTACACTATCTGGGTGATAGGTATCGTGTGATGACCCGGAGAAGGTGGTGCGTGGTTTGTTTGGGTCTTTAAGATAACTACTAACTCTATTTGTAGCGTAGCGCAGTCATTAGAAGTTTCCAGCTGAGGGTCTGACCATGGGCGTAGAAGGCCACTCCGGATCTATGATATTTTGGGTCCACCGAGCTGTCTGTGAAGTATGGTGCTGCATCGGCTGGTGTTCAGTGACTATGGGTTCCTGAGTGTCAATGCTTCCGGGAAGTGGGTATGACGGGTGGAAACACGTTCCCTCTCCCTCCAATGGGATGTTCCCGTCCCGAAAGAGGCTGAGTGTTGGGAACCCTCCTTGGGTGGGTGTCGAGGTGTAGCAGCTAGACACTCCTGATTCCGCCGGTTGACAACGTGTGTCCCGTGCGTACCTCATTGTGGCTGTCATCACTTCACTCGTTTCCAGAAAGGGTTTTCCTCATGGTAATGACAGCATCTCACCAAAGTCCTCCGTATAGCCAAAAGTCTGAAGTTGCTCCATATGATCTTTCATATTCTGCATCATTGCCGTCAATTGGGTGAGCGTCAGCTGTTAATACCCCGATTACCCTGGCTGTGTGAGTGACCGGTTAGCATTTCGGTCGTTCAGGGCCTCCAGGTCTTCTATGCTGGTTAGGCTGGTCTCTGCTTTGTTTCCTTCCATGACTGGTGACACAGTGGACAGCTATAGAGACGTTCGGTTAAGCAGGAACGCTCTTCAACTGACACATCTGCTTGTTTATAAAGATGTCATATAACTGAGGTTATACAAATGATGTCATACAATCTGAAGTCATGTAAGCGATGTCATACAACTGAAGTCGTATAAGCGATGTCATACAACTGAAGTAATATAAGCGATGTCTTACAATCACGACCACAATGAGACTTGAGTTGATGTCACACAATAGGAGTTGATGTCACACAGTTTCAACCTGTTATACACCTGAAGTAATATAAGTGATGTCATACAATCACGACCACAATGAGACTCGAGTTGATGTCACACAGTTTCAACCTGTAATACAACTGAAGTAATATAAGCGATGTCATACAATCACGACCACAATGATACTCGAGTTGATGTCACACAATTGGAGTTGATGTCACACAGTTTCAACCTGTAATACAAGTGAAGTAATATAAGCGATGTCATACAATCACGACCACAATGAGACTCAAATTGATGTCGCACAATTGGAATTGATGCCACGCAGTTTCAACCTATAATACAACTGAAGTAATATAAGCGATGTCATACAATCACGATTACAGTGGTGACAAACGAGCGACGTCCCTCAGACACGTGACGTGCACTACGCACGAGTGATGTCACCCAAACACAACCACAGTGATGTCATACACGAGCGACGATATCACACTAACGCGCCCACAGTGATGCCACACACGAACGACGTCCTTGCTTGAATACTGAAATATATACATTCCATTGAATGTATTCTATTTCGTATTCTCAATCTGTAATACAACTGAAGTAATATAAGCGATGTCATACAATCACGACCACAGTGGTGACACACGAGCGACGTTCCTCAGACACGTAACGTGCAATACGCACGCACGAGTGATGTCACACAAACACGACTGCAGTGAGACTCGAGTTGATGTCACACAATTGGAGTTGATGTCACACAGACGCGTGCCATGCGCACGAGTGATGTCACACACGAGCTAGGATGTCACACTAACACAACCACAGAGACCCACAATCAATGTAGGGACTCGTTACACAACTGATGTCACAAACACTACTGCAGCGCCCTTACTTGTACAACGTTACGACTTGTCACAACCTTCGTTGTTATTTCTTAATTACACACACACATACTTATATATACTTCATGTAAATCCACAATGAAAACGTGGATAAGATAAATCTTGATAAAATCACACGGGAAAATGGAAACAACGGAGTACCTTAGCTTTCGTCTTTATTCAAGACATCTTCAGAGCTAAGGTACTCCGTTGTTTCCATTTTCCCGTGTGATTTTATCAAGACTTATATATACATATATACATGCATGTACATATAACCTGAATGTTGTATACACTTAACCCACAAATCCCTTTCATTTATGTATTTCTTCATGGTTCCTTATCATCATTGTTTGATATACTATGGTGTCACTGGTATAGGAAGATCAGCTGTTAGTTATAATCACTTGCGTGCGTGTCCGAGCGAACGCTAACTACCAGTCCGCCCAGACCAAACATTACGACACTGTCCGGGTGTTCTGAAACCTTAGCTCACTAGGTGCGCGGCCTCCCTGTTCGGAAATGAACGCTCACAGCCCCGAACGCTCACAGCCACATACGCGCAGACCGAAGCTTTACGACACTGTCCAGGGATTTAAGACACTTCACTCAAACACAGAGCACTCGCTATCACTGTCTCGCTGCTGACGACGCACGTGATCCACCCACTTGATCCACCCACTATGGGTGGGTGGGCGATCGACGAGCCTATGCTCTCCCACGCTGAACTCCGGCGTTGGTCCTTCGACAGTCCTCCCGTATACGTTTTAACTGTTAACGCTCATAGGAGCGTTATTGGTTTGTTGCTGGAGAAATAAACCCTCAACGTTGATGCGTACCATATAATTCGGTCAAAACCTGTTAAAGAACAATTCACATATAACAAATGCTGTCACCTCAGGACACATAGAATGAATAATACAATCAATATACAGTATATAGCCTGTTAACATCTTAAGTATAACTCACATGTTACATCTGTTGATACATCAGGAGACAAGTTGTATAATATGATCAAATTACAGTACATAAATATACTTATTAAAGTTATTTAGAGTTTATATTTACGTTTTAGGGTCTTGGGTTCGACCAGCGTGTTGTTTCTTCTGCAAGAATTGGTAGACTACTGAGCAATCGCCATCCAATCGCAGCCCTAGGCGAGGGCATCTGTTTTATATTAGACGACCAACAAACACGTTGTCATCACTGCCCCCCCTTCTCACCCTCTCTCTCTCTCTCATGTTTATCTTACTGTGGCGGTAACATCTCAACCTCTCTCTCTCTCTCTCTCTCTCTCTCTCTCATGTTTATCTTACTGTGGCGGTAACACTGTATTTTAACTTACTTTGAGGTGTGTACTGTGTATGTCATATTACCGGCAGCTTTGTTTACATATCAAACAGCAGATTGTAGAGGCAGTCGATGATGACATGCCATTTTCTTTACAGAGTGCATTGGTTCTAATGCCTTCTTCATGTTTCATAATAATTCCTGCACTGTATTGTAGGGTTATGAGATATTGGTTCACACTCAGGATGGGAAGGAGAAAGGAAACTCACAATGTGCTCACTGTATACATATTGTATTGGATGTACAATGCAGCTTGTTGCTGGGTAGGTAGCATAGTAATAAGCATTGAGTAGAGAGAGCTGGGTGGTGAGGGTGCCCAGAGGAGGGACACGCGGCTTGAGGGACGCCAAGGTCGCTAGAGGGAGCGGCAGCCGCCAGGCTGGCGCGGAGGAGGAAGGGGGTGTTGCTTGCTGGTGGCACTGGGTAGAAACAGAGAGAGCCAGGTCACCATGAGGTCAGGTCTTATATAGCGGAGGTAGGTGTGGCTTAATAGTTGACCTCCGTCATGTGAGGAGGCGCTGGTTGACCTAGACCATGAGGTATACACTGGGGAATTTGCAGGGTCGGCTACTCAGCAACAAACAGCATTTGTAGGGGAGGAATCCACTACAATACTCCCCCTTTCCCTCCAGGCGGTGTAGGAGACTTGTTGTCTGCAGGATGGCATCCCACATATGAGGCAGAACGGGCGGTGCATGCCACATGTGAGACATAACGGCGAGGGCGTGGATGAGCCGGCCGCTAGAGGAGAGAACTGTCTAGACACACGAGATCTGTGGGAGAAGAGAGGGAGAAAAAGGGTGTGTGGGGGCGATGAATGTTGTGCTTCTGTCGCTGCAGGGGCAGCGTCCTCATGGTCACTGGCTGGGATGACTGGGTCAGGGGCGACGTCAGGAGGAGGGTCTATGATAGGAGCAGGTTCTACAACAGCAGCAGGGTCCACGACAGCAGCAGGGTGCAGGACAATAGCAGGGAGTGCCTGAGGGGAAAAAAAAACAGTGTGTGGGGGTGATGAATGCTGTGCTTCCCTCGGCAGGTACAGAGTCCTCAGATGCGCCAGCTGGGGTCGGTTGGACGTGGTGCTTGGGGCAGGAAGAGGAGCTGGTGTCTGCTTAGAGAAGCAGAGCTGCTCTAGGGTGTCTAACCTGCGGTGTAGAGTGAGTAGCTGTAGAGCCGATGAGAGCTGCCTCTGTGTGGATAAGCCAGTCTTCCATGTTGCTTGAAGACTGGGAGAGTGATCGGTTTCTCCTCCATCCTGTGTGAGTGCGAATCTCCGGGGGTCACCATTTGTGGGGTACGAGATGTTATTTCTCCTCCATCCTGTGTGAGTGCGAATCTCCGGGGTTCACCAATTGTGGGGTTTCGAGATTTTTGTTTCACACTCAGGATGGGATGGAGAAGGGAAACTCACAATGTGCTCTCTGTATACATATTGTATTGGATGTACAGTGCAGCTTGGTGCTGGGAAGTGGCAGCGTGGTTACAAGCGTGATGTAGAGAGAGCTGGTTGGTGAGGATGCTCAGAGGAGGACCAGCTTGCGGGTCGCCATGGTCGCCAGCGGGAGCGAGGGCCGCCAGGCAGGAGCGGAGGCGGAGATGTTGCTTGCTAGTGGCACTGTGTAGAAAAAGAGAGAGGCTGGTTACTGCGTTGTCAGGCCCTATAAGGCGGGGGTAGGCGTGGGTAGATAGTTGACCCCCGCTCCGTGTGCGGCGCTGGAGGCGTAGACTGGGGAATTGGAGAAGGTTCGGTGCTTGTAGGGGAGGAATCCACTACAATACTCCCCTTCCCCTCCGGGCGCGGCGGGAGGCTGGAGGTTGGCAGGGTTGCGTGCCACATGTGAGGCAGAACGGGCGATGCATGCCACATGTGAGACATAACGGCGAGGGCGTGGATGAGCTGACCGCTAGGGGGGCAACTCTGTCTATATACACGAGATCTGTGGGAGAAAAGAGGGAGAAGGAGGGTTGTGGAGGCGATGAATGTTGAGCTTCCCTCGCGGCAGGTACAGAGTCCTCAGATGCGCCTGCTGGGGTGTGTGGGCCTGGGTCAGGCGCATGGGCCGCGTCGGGAGCAGGGGCTGCATCAGGAGAAGCGGCAGGATGTACTGCTGGGCCGGGGGCAGCGTCTGAGGCAGGACGGGTGTGTTGGGGTCGGTAGGATGTGGTGCTTGGGGCAGGAAGAAGAGCGGCTGTCTGCTTAGAGTAGCAGAGCTGCTCTAGGGTGTCTAACCTGTGGTGTAGAGACAGTAGCTGTAGAGCCGATGAGAGCTGCTTCTGTGTGGATAAGCCAGTCTTCCATGTTGCTTGAAGACTGGGAGAGTGATCAGTTTCAGCTCCATCCTGTGTGAGTGCATCACTCCGGGGTCACCATTTGTAGGATTATGAGATATTGCTTCACACTCAGGATGGGATGGAGAAAGGAAACTCACAATGTGCTCACTGTATACATATTGTATTGGATGTACAATGCAGCTTGTTGCTGGGTAGGTAGCATGGTAATAAGCATTGAGTAGAGAGAGCTGGGTGGTGAGGGTGCCCAGAGGAGGGACACGCGGCTTGAGGGACACCAATGTCGCTGGCGGGAGCAGCAGCCGCCAGGCTGGCTCGGAGGAGGAGGGGGTGTTGCTTGCTGGTGGCACTGGGTAGAAACAGAGAGAGCCAGGTCACCACGAGGTCAGGTCTTATATAGCGGAGGTAGGCGTGGCTTAATAGTTGACCTCCGTCATGTAAGGCGGCGCTGGTTGACCTAGACCACGAGGCATACACTGGAGAATTCGCGGGGTCAGCTACTCAGCGACAAACAGCGTTTGTAGGGGAGGAATCCACTACAATCTTGCAGACTTATGGTGTGCTGCAACCTGCTGCACCAAGACATCATGCGACTAGTAGTTCCCGACAGCTTTCTAGCCCAGGATTTTATTTCTCACCACTTCCTGAAGGATTTGCCACCTGTGGGTGCCAAATCAAAGGGCCACTGGAAGTGCTACGGGTGCAGTAACACAACCAGGCGTGAACCAAGGTGTAAAGATGTTACGATTGGTGCAAGGAGTACAGAATTGCCTTGTGCATATTGTGTTTCAAAGACTTGCATAGATCAAGAAGTTCTAAATTCAGGATATGTAAATAGTGTATATATTTGAAAATAGTGATAAGAAAACAGTACATTAAGAAGTTTTGTGCTACCTGAATATTCCTACTGTTCAGTAATTTATACCGGTAGTTCTTTTGAGGAAACTAGGAATATTTTGTGTTTTGTAGAAGCTATAAAATAGAAATATGAAATACAAGTGTCTTCAAGTAAGAATTGTGTGTTGCAAGTGTGTGTCAACATCACTTCCCGCTTGCTCTGGGCTGTGAGCAGCAGCTTCAAAAAAGACATCTTTCATTACTTGACACTGCTCATCAACACTCCACCCATGCTACAATGAAAGTTGAATGCAAGTACAATACGTTCTTCTGGTATTTTTCTTATATTTATAAGGTGACAAAGGATTTTTAAAAAGTTTTATTTTATATTTTTTTTTACCGAAATATGCCTGTCGCGGGTTATGCAGGTCTTACGAGGGTCTGAAGGTTAATGGGAATCCCTGTACATTGTTACAAAATGTGTCCATTTGTAGCTGACTAATGTAAATTTTGTGTATTTTACAGGGGATGTTAAGTATATGACCATCCTTCCCTTTATTATTTTTGCAAGGGAAAACGAGATAGGTACAGCATGTTCAATACCGGTAATGTTCATATATTTACAGTGCTGTTATAAAAAAAAAGCAATTCAAGATGATATTGCACCATATACGGTTATACCCATAATATTCACATAATAATAATAATAAACCAAACTTGCATTTATTTGTAATTCAGAGGACACTACTACTGGTTTGCTGCTTTTACAATAGTAATTGTCATTTGCAGTGTACAGCATTGATGTAATAGATTTAAATTATGTCTATGAACAGAAACTTCCCTGAGCTGGTATGCATATACAGTGCAGTAGCTACTAGTAAAATACAGTGTTGTGTTTAGCTCAACATTGTTTTCCAACAAAGGGTGTATGTACAGAATACAGTGCATGTATAATACCTCCTTCATGGAGGGAGAGGAGAGTGACAGTTAGCAGCACCTACTACAGCAGATAGTAAGAGAAATTACCTCAATACCTGGGGATATCTCTCAAACCTGGAAAGTGGAAATGTTCTACACCAAATGTTCTGGCTAATGGGGATGTTACTAGAATTATCTTGTGCCCATAAGTATTAAATCACCTTAATATACATTTCCTCAAGAATATAGACTAACTTTACCATTTAAACACAATGAAATAGTGTTAAAAAATTAATACAGTAGACTCGGAACTTACGGGTATTCAACTATATGTGGATTACCCCGGGGGTTAGGTTACAATTTCCAATTTCAAACTTAAAATTTTCAAAATGGGTCATAAGCCCGCCAAAGCTCCACTCCCGCCATCCCACCTCTGTCTTCAGTTGCCGCATGGGTATTGTCAGAGGAACACCTGCCTCTCGTGTGTGTCAATTTATTGCGCTTAAACCTCTTGCAAGTACTCGTTCATAATGCCCAAACACAAACCAACCTCTGCCTCTGGTCCTCCAGCAAAGAAACAACGCTCTGTGATGACCTTGGAAGAAAAAGTGGCCGTTTTAGACTTAATAAAAGGCGGGATGTCGGTCGCTGCTGTGGCACAGAGGAAAGGCCGCAATGAATCAAGCGTGAGGTCCATTAAGATTCGGGAGAAGGAAATTCGTGAAACCGTCTCTAAAAGTGCCTCATTTACTGCTAAGGTAACTAGCCAGGTTAGAGATGTAACTCTAGTGAAGGTGGAGAAGGCATTAAACATCCGAGTAGAGGATATGAACCAGAAACATATCCCCATCGACGGCAACATGCTAAGGGAGAAGGCACTGAGTCTTTATGACCAGTTTAAATCTGAGGTTCCTCAGGGTGAAGCATCCACCAGCTCTGAGAAGAATTTTAAAGCCAGTGCAGGTTGGCTCAACAGTTTCAAAAAGCGTTTCAACCTGAAAAATATTAGAATCACTGGCGAATCAGCATCAGCGGACGAGTCAACTGCATGGGTGTTCCCAGATGAATTCAGGAAATTGAGGAATATTGATGTCTTCCAGAGCAGGTCTTCAACGCTGAAGAAACAGGTTTGTTTTGGAAGAAAATGCCAACCAGAACCTACATATCCAAGTCTGAGAAGCAGGCCCCCGGGTTAAAGGCTGCGAAGGACCGCGTCACCCTCCTACTATGTGGCAACGCAGCAGGGCATATGATAAAGCCAGGCATGATTTATAGGTCTGCCAACCCTTGTGCTCTGAAGGGAAAAAATAAGAATCTCCTCCCTGTCTACTGGCAGTCAAACAAGACAGTCTGGGTGACAGCAATGCTTTTCCTTGAGTGGTTCCACAAATGTTCTATCCCTAGGTAAAGAGCTACCTGGAGAAGGTGGGCTTGTCTTTCAAGGTGTTGCTGGTCGTTGACAATGCACCAGGCCACCCAGATACCATAAAATTCGCACACGTTCCATCCACCCAATACCACCTCCATCCTCTCGACCAGGACGTGATTCAGTGCTTTAGGGCAGCGTACACATGCCTCGCCTTCGTCTGCATTCGCAACGCCATGGAAGACAGCACTAACAACAGTGTTATGGCATGCTGGAAGGAATTCGGCATTGCCAATTGCATCACTTTTGTGAAGGAAGCCATGGCTGCACTGAAACCAGAGTCGGTTAATTCGTGTTGGCGGCCACTGTGGAGTGACAGTGTGCATGACTTCAAAGGATTCCCTACCATTGACGCTGAAGTTAAGCACATCATGACGGTGGCCAGGGCTGTAAGCGGTGATGGATTTGAAGACATGGTCGAGCAGGAAATTGAGGAGTTAATTGAAGGGCACAGGGACACTCTGACTGATGCTTAGTTGGAGGAAATAGTGAGAGCGGACGAAGAAGACGGCAGTGGTGATGACAATGATGAAGAATAAGAAGAGCCAGCACGTTGGGATACAGTTCCTCCCCGACTTACGACGGGGTTAGTGACCCAAATCCAGGTCGTAAGTTGAAAATGCTTAAATAATACATAGAAAATCTAAATTGGGTGTCTCTTTTTCTTCTCAGCACCACAAAACTCTCACTTTTAAGCTTGTCAGCCATTTTAAAGGGAATTACAAACAAAAATTTTGTCTGTGTACAGAAGTTGGGACTCGAAAATACGTAATTTGACAAAATTTTGTTACGACTGAGGCAGGTCGTAAGTAGGGGAGGAGCTGTATACACAAGTTTAGTGAAGT
Organism: Homarus americanus; assembly: GCF_018991925.1. Classification (NCBI taxonomy): domain Eukaryota; kingdom Metazoa; phylum Arthropoda; class Malacostraca; order Decapoda; family Nephropidae; genus Homarus; species Homarus americanus. Next base: position 7,581,728 of record NW_024734615.1, on the reverse strand, counting down.
GTTTCCGGTGGCCGAGCACTTGAAAAACTTAGTGTCTGAGTATAACCCCTATATGGAGCGCAGTATCAACTTCTCACGAGGTCGTACAAGCATGGCTCAGTATAAGAATATGTTCCAGCAGCTTAAGAAATAACAAAGACAGCTTCCCATCACCATGTTCTTTAAGAAAACCTCAGCATCAACATCGTCAGCAGAACAGCCAATGCCCTCAACTTCTCGCAGTGACTTTGAGCTGCCCACATCCTACCCTGCATCGTTATCTGACCTTGATGATCCCCCACAGTGACGTTCGAAGGGGATGAATAATCTAAAAACAACACAGGTCTGTCTCCATAAAGTTTTTCAACTAAACTAATATTTTTGGCTTGACATATGTAACTTTCTTCATTTATTTTTAATAATTTAACATGCACACACTGTCCTAAGGGCAAAGCTGTACTGTACATGTACTTAAAATAATGTACTAAATGATTACTAAAATTTTTGTCTATACAGGTTGACAATCCCTTATCCGAAATCCTTGGGGCCAGAGACATTTCGGATTTTGGAATTTTTCGGTTTTCAGAATTTTTTTTTTTTTTTTTTTTTTTTAGTCCATCCGGGCACAAGTCACTGACCCACATTGGGGTCTGGGGGGGGGGCGAAAATAGAATAAAATTATAATAATAGTAATAATAATAAATCATAGATCTAGGTCGTGTTTCTCACTTTTGATCTTTTTTTCATTCTTGTAATTCTTTATTATTATTTTATTATTACAGTATTATTGTTATTATTATTATTATTATTATTATTAATTTTTATTATATTTTATTATTATTATTATTATTGTTATCATTATTATTTTATTTTTGTGTATTTTTTATTAAAAATTTTATTTACTATGAATAATTATTATTATTATAATTATTATTACTATTACATTTTCGCCCCCCAGGCTCCGATGTGGGTCAGTGATCTATGCCCTGGTGGGCTAATACCTGTTTAAAAAAAAAAAAAAAATTATCCACAAAAAAAGCTTTCGGTTTTCAGAGCTTTTCGGTTTTTGGAATTTCGGATAAAGGGTTGTCAACCTGTAGCATGTCTATATTCAAATTAATCAATATCTTATAAGAATCTCAGCAATGTAAATTATATTCTCCCAGGTCAGTTCAGTGACATTTTATAAGAGAAAAACTTAGTCACTCTTAAGGATTGATAAATACCACTGTCAAACATATCACCCCCCCTCCCCCATCTTTCCTGCCAGGGTTTGATGGTTTTAGGGTTTTAGGCTTAAAGTTTTTGTTATAAAATACCACAGATTAAAGTCAGGGGAATATAATTTGCATTGCTAGAATCCTTGCAAGACAGCATATAATTTGTATATAAACGTCATATATTTTGCAAAAGATATAAAAATTAATCACCTGTATTATATTAAAGTAGTGATTTATGAGTTCTAGTGTGTTTCTGACTTTACTCGTTTTTTGGCTTTACGCGAGATCCCAGGAACGTAACCCTCGCGTAAGTTGCGAGTCTATTTTATAGTTAAATTTAATAATTGTAAATTGGAAGATTGTATATCGAGGGATTTCCTGTTACAGATAAGAAGTGAATGCACACCTTATAATCTGATCTTATTTGCACAAGTTATGAAAATATAATAAAAGAGGACTGGACAAATAAAAGGTGATGGTAAATTGTGGGAAACAATACAAAAGAAATAAATACAATAATTTCTCCGTTAGCCGGAATCCTTCAAACCCAGAACTCTCCGATAGCCGGAATTGAAATTTTCTCTGAAAATCATTCTGGGGATGGGGTTTTTTTTTTTACCGGGTTTGAGCGATGAAAATCAAGCACATGTTCCGGAAATTCTGGGGATGAGGGATTTTTTCCAGGTTTGGGCGAGTCGTCTTGTTACCCGGAAATCTCTCATTCCAGGAAGTGCTCTGCACCAATTGTTCCAGCTAACGGAGATATCACTTGTACAGTAAAAGTCCAAAAATCCGGATGCCAGAAATCTGGATCACCCGAGAATCCGGACTTTTCGAAAACTCAACTTTTTTGTTTTTAATTTATCGGGCTTTTGTGTGTATATGCGCATGCGTGAGCGCCACAGCTGCACAGCGACAACAAGCGACCACGCGGTCACCACTTTAAAACGAGCAATCAAACTGTGACAACGTATGTAATTTTGAGTCCTACTCTTTCCATTTACAGAGTACTGTACAAGCCCATAATAATGGCTCTTAAAGCAGATAAACTTCGTTGTGTAAAGAGAAAGAAGGACACGTTGAAATTGAGTGACAAACTTGAAATAATTAAGAAAATAGAACGTGGTGTGAGCAATATTGTTCTAATGGAAACATACGACATTGGAAAGTCTACAATTTATGATATAAAAAAGGCAAAGAATAAAATTCTAGAATTCACAGCTTTTTCTTTAAAACTGCTCGTTTTGATAAATGAAGGATGCTATATTTGCTAATGAATAAACTATCAAAATGTACCTGTTCATGTCTTCTTTATTCCTCCTTAAATTTGAATTTTAAAAGTACTACCTGAGAATCCGGAAAATCCGAAAATCCGGACTGA
>NW_024734615.1:7539148-7574148 GCF_018991925.1 Homarus americanus | reverse complement strand
CTTTCGTGTAATTCACATCTTCAGGGGTGAGTACAGACTAAGGAGAAATACATAACAATCAATCAATATATATATATATATACAGGGGAGGGTGAGATCAAGTCCACAATGGTCAGGCATTAGGTAGTGACCCTACTAATCTTCAAAAAGCACGGCAGCAGTCGGTAGTCAGGTCAGAGGGTAAGATGACCCAATCTTCTCACCTGGTTGGGTCATCTTACCCTCTGACTACCGACTGCTGAGGTCCTTTTTGAAGATTAGTAGGGTCACTATTACCCACAGTGATTTGCTTGCATGCATATATATATATATATATATATATATATATATATATATATATATATATATATATATATATATATATATATATATATATATATATATATATATATATATATATATATATATATATATATATATATATATATATACATATACTCATATATATATATATATATATATATATATATATATATATATGTATATATATATATATATATATGTATATATATATATATATATATATATATATATATATATATATATATACAGTATATATATATATATATATATATATATATATATATATATATATATATATATATATATATATATATATATATATATATATATATATATATATATATATATATATATATATATATATATATATATATATATATATATATGTATACGGTATATAAAATGTTACTTACTTGAAAGTATACTCCACCCCTTGGCTTGCTCTCACTCTTATCACTGTAATACATTAGTGCTCTTTTTGATCGATCAAACACGAACCATCTCTTCTGCCATGTGCGGAACTTTGAGCCTAATTTGTGAAGATAACCTCGGCAAGCCGTTGAAGAAACAATTATGTATGGACAGAGTTCAATTTGATGACCAGCAGACTCTATGTGTTGTTTGAGATCAAAATGCTGTTCACTACGCACTGGCAAATATCTCGTCAAAGGGCGTTGCTGTAAAAAAATGAACAGAAATATAGATAGAGAAATATAAAATTGAATGAATATGAGGTGCTCAAGCATATCTCTTTGGGAATCTTCTACAATAATAAGGAGCTAGGACAATACTGTGGCACATGAAAGTAACAAAAGCAAAATAGGAAACATGTATCAAATGAAGGTAAAGATAAAGGGAGGTGTAGAATTTGAAGACAAGGGTTACTCACCACCACTCAGGATTTATAAAAAGTTATGATCTGTCTAACTTAAAATGAAGATACACAGAATGACAATTATGATACAGTACTGAGGATACAGTAGAAATTCTTCTAGTTTTCTTGTGGCTGAGCTAAAAATCTTGTTACAGGACTTTCCAATCTCTTAAAATGTGTGTCCAGGGATCTTTGAAGCTGTGATTTGGCAAAGAACTTTACAGAAAGATAAGAGAAACAGCATAGGAGAAATTAAGTTTGTTCAGTGCATGAAAGTGTATAGTACTGTAACGGAATGTAGTAGAACAAGGAGATAATTTTATGTCATAAGTCACGAAAGGAGAAGTGAAGAAGTTTACTGGTTAGGTTAGGCTAGGGCGGTTAGCACCAGAAATGAAGGTCAGATTCGTTCGAATCACAACAAGAACCAAAGGAAAAAGGTATTTTTTATGGAAAATCAAAACCTGGCTACTCTCATAACTTTACCCGTGACTGGTGATTTAGGATAGTAGCCAGGTTTTGGTTAGGTTAGGGCGGTTAGCACCAGAAACAAAGGTCAGATTCGTTTGAATCACAAAAAGAACCATTGGAAAACTTATTTGGGGGGAAAAAATCAAAACTTGGCTACTATCATAAATTGACCGAAACTGCTTGCAGGAAACTTGATAGAAAAAACTACAGTTCTGTACTAATTAAAGATACAGCACTAGGATGCACAACTTTAAGTTTTAGTACTAAGGAACAAATAAAACAAATAAATCCAATAGCAACTTCAATTAACTGTTTGATTGCATTAAGTAATTAATTACTCTCCCCATACAATACAATGCACAGGCACAGTCAGATCATAAATTACTTTTACTGCTAGGTGCAATGGATTTAAAAAAAAACTCTCTCTCTTGCCATCCCAATAGGGTTGGTAAAGGCGGTGGCACACTGGGCACTTTCTTGCCAACATGTTGGCCGTTTTTGCTGGCCACTGGGCTAAAGGCCCAGCAAGCAGCAGGATTTCACCTGTTACAAGAAATGGACAATGGTTTGGCGGTGAGCTTTGCTGGCTGGATAAGTGCTCAAATGAGCTCCAGATTAGGTGTTGAGTGTTGAATACTTAAGCAAAAATTTAAATTCATCATGAAACAATAATAATTTAAAATATCACATAAAACTATGACCTGTTTCTATTTATTCGTCGCTTTAAAACTTCTTTAGTATTATTAAATCATTATTCAGGGTCTCCTTTGACAAGCCAGCTACTGTCACTTGTAAACAAACTTTACAATGGTTTCCCCAAATGCACCATCAAAACATCCCAGTGTGATAAACACGTCTCTTTGTCTTGATGGCTGGATCATGTTGGCCCAGCACGGTTGGGAGGAAAAGCACCCAGTGTGCTTTCGCCTAAGTTGTGGTTGTGATGTCATTTCCCTTATGGTTTTTTTTATAATAATTGGATGACATTTTGAGACATACAGTACTGTATAATGAGATCACATCCAAATAGGGCAAATTCCACTTTTAAAAGTTGGCTTAAATGGATATGTTACAGGTATTACTTGTTTACATTTAATTTGCATTCTTCAAATTACAATAAACTTGACAATTTTAGGATTATATATAAAAGGATATTAAATTATGATAAGTGACAGGAATATTGGCACTGCTAGCTCCACATATTTCCATATAAGGAAAGAAGGGCTACCAGATGCGAGAATTTTCTAGAAAAATTTACGCTGGATTGTCATATTGTTCAACACTGAAGGGGTAAAAGTAAGGTAATCCATAGTCTGGCTGTACAAGGCATATGTCACTGAAGTTGTTAAGTCATGATATTATTTTTGTTTTCATTTAACTTCTAAAAGCATTACACAATACCTCTACCTAGAGATCAAATCCTATTCTAGGAACTAACCTGAGTTCTTGCCTTCTCACGGAACTTGACAGCTGCATCAGAGGGGTCACAACACGAGGATGCATCACTCAGTGGCCGGCTATCCTCCCCACCCGTTGCCACTTCACTCTCCCTTTGTCGCATCTGTAATTATTTATAGAATATTAATATTGAATGATGAAACACAATTACCTAAATTCTTGTACTAAATAAATTAGACTCACTCAAAGTGTTAAAAAAGATACACATATGACAAGAAAAATTAAAGAGATGTACACAAATACTGTACAGGTACTGTTGAATATTAAGGCATTTTAAGATGCAAGGAATAGCTAACGCACTAGCTTTCCCTGGACTGTCATTAAAAAATATGACATTGTACCGTGTCTTGGGAATAACTGTTGTACAACACAGTCTTCAGAAAACAATAAAATTAGGAGAACTGTTATTTGGACACAATACGTAAATAAATAGTGAAGAAAATACTGTAAATAGAAAATTATGGGAAAAAAAGACAAAAAAGGAAAAAAAAAAGTCAATCATTCAACAATAAATAAAAATAACACAAAAAAATTGGGCCAGTTGTAAAGGTAATTTCTCCCGGACTCTGAAACCTCACAAAACAACCAGAGCAGCTACTCCACTACGTATGTTGTCACTCGCAGCTAGGTGTTCCCATATTTATACATGAAATACAACTAATGTCAGGTTCGTTTGTCTTAATTTTTGCACTTACAGAACTGTAATCAACATGTTCACCCTTATTTAAAGTATCTTATGGGTAATGTTATTAAGGTTTCAATCACCAACGGCTAATGAAAACTGACAACAACCACTTATAAAAGGGCGGAGCCATAAGCTTTGTTTTAGGTCCTATCCAATATACTACCGTATATAGAATTATTTTTATTATTATATCACAGTTTTTTCTCGCCTTACATGCCCCCAACTCTTCAATATTAATTAAAATATTCTCCATAAGCAGCCACGATGTGCGTATTTACCCACTGGAGAAATTTGCTGATTGGTTGTTAGCTATTCGGGAGCCACACACGCTAACGCCTCATCAAGGTGTTTGCTTTTCCCTCTCAAGGTGTCATGCGCAGAACTCAACAAAAGTGTCTGTGCAGACAGAATAGCTAACGCATTAGCTAATCCATGCACCTACAATAAACGCCTTTAGTCCTTTGCTGCTAAAATTTGACATAATTCAACTTTGATTTCTCATTTGCAAAAGTGTGTAGATCATGTAGAGGCAGTGGCTTACTTATCATTTCATTAACAACCTTAAACTTTGAATTGCTTAGCAAATTAAATGTTGAACAAGGCCTCCAGTTGAATATACTGTACTGTACCCTTCCTCTGGTTTTACTGTAATACGTACAGTGTATTTTCTCATGTTTCTATCATTTAACGGTGTACAATAAGGTGTAAAGTTAAAATGAACCTATAGTTTGCCCAGTATAAATGGTTTCCTCAAAGTCAGATGGTGGAACAAAAGTCTATAACACCGCTGAAGTAAAATTGTACCTCATCTATTTTCATTACACACTTGATTGACAATAATTACTTCCAGTTATGGAATAATCAGAGATAAAACTTAAGAAACCCAGAGCTACTAAGATCAACCCCCATGCTCTCCTCTCAGTCATTCCTCAGCAAAGTCTGGAAAGACAAACACAATCAGAGGTAAAAACAGTAGACACGTCTCCCATCCAAACCCTTTGCAAAAGTCGAATAAGCTAATAACAAAATGGGTCCATATCTCTAGCTATGACATGCTACCAACTAGGGCTCGAGGACTCCTTGATGCGAAGTCTGTAGAGAGAAGTAATCTTATTAACTTTATGCTGGGCAAACAGCACGATTAGTGGGAGCTTGACGCCGCCCTCGCCAGGGGTAGGTCTACTTCCCCTGGAGAGGACGGAGTCACCTCCACCATCATTAAGACTACTAAGACGTGTGCCGGGCAATCCATTATTGGCATTGTACAATATGAGTCATGCCGAGGGCCAACTACCCACATCATGGACCAGCAGTATTGTTGTACCAATACCGAAACCAGGACAGCCTGATGCTTTTCGTCCCATATCACTAACCAGCTGCTTATGTAAAACCTTTGAGAGGATGGTTCTTGGGAGATTCTTATATAGAATCAGAGAACACATGTCTCCTAACATAAATGGTTTCACCCATGGTAAAGGTGTACATAATTGCATCACCACATTCCTAACTGTGCATGATGATGAAAGGCACAGGTACACCACATTTCTTGACCTAAAAGCTGCATTTGATATTGCCAATAGGCAACTGATATTGTACGAACTAGCCAAAATGGATATAGGAGGTAGGCTGTTACACTGGATAAGTGGTTACCTAACCAACAGAAGAGCTGCTGCACTGCTTCAGGGTTACAAAAGTGAAGTTAAAGATATACAACTTGGTTCCCCTCAAGGTGGAGTACTTAGCCCCACTTTGTTCAATGTTCTTATGAATGCATTATGAAATTTAATACCAGACAACCCCCAGCAATATCACAATCAGCAATGCTGATGATATTCTTAAACATACTAAAGCTCATCGTGAAATGCAAACCACCCTGAACCATGTATACGCAGCCTGTGAGAACCTCGGTCTTATTATCTCCACTGAGAAAACTAAGGTGTTCAACAAACATGCTGGCAAATGCAAATGCGGCCCCGCCAAGTTGAAGATGGGTAACAACACTATTGACCATGTTTATTCTTTTAAATATCTTGGTGGTTCCATTCCTTGTACTTTACCTGCCATACAACAGCTAACCCGCCAATGTACTGACAGACTGAAACCTCTTAGAAGTGAGGCGGGGTACAGCCCACATTATACTGTAGTGCTAATATTAGAATTGTTAAAACAATGTACCGAGGATATATAAGATCTCTAATAGATTACCACGTACCAAGAGCTGGTCCTTTGTGACGGGAAAGGCATTAACATGCTTGAAGAAAATGAAAAATAAAGTCCTCAGAATTATCCTAGGATGTCCCATGGGTACTAAAGTACTTAATATGAGGAAAGAACTAGGTATACCCCATGTCAAAGATAGAATAATTGAAGTCAAACTCATGATAGCCCTGAGGCTTCTGCATGGTGATCCTGATAACATTGTTTCCTTAAAATTGCTAGAATGTATGAACCATGGGACTGGTGAATCTAAATGGATCCAAACTCTACAGCTACACACATGAAGCTGTTTGGACTAGACCACCTGTACAAAGTTGAGACACAACAGCACTTCCTTCCACCCTGGCAGACAGTTCCCTTCGATATCACAATACTACCAACATATCCGCCTAAAAAAATAATTATACAAGGTATTTATCTCCAACTCACTGCCAATGTGAGAGCTCTTGTACACATACACACTCTACAGACTGATGATAATATCACACAGACCATCTACACTGATGGATCTCTTAACACAGCCCGTGGGAGGGCTGGAAGTGCTATTGTTGTGACTCAACCTGACGGTAATACAACTAGAAAGGAGTTAGAATTAACAACTGGGCATCCACTCTACAAACTGAATTAGTTGCTATACTCACAGCCATCAAATTCACTGAAACCACTGTCACAGACAGTCTTATCATCACTGACACTCTATTCTCACTACTTGCACATGACACCCTCAACTCAAGTTGTCACGCTCTTGTCTCTGAAGCCAGACACAAATATGCGTACCTTGTTGACCGGGGTGTCAAGATCAAACTGTTGTGGATCCCCTCTCACATAGGCCTCAAAGAACATGACAGAGTTGATGTCCTCGCCAAACTCGTGTCTAACAAAGACACTGTTAAATACAATCTGGGTCTGTCAAAAATAACCCTTAAAACTGAAATTAAGAAGGAACTTATTGATGAATTTGACGCAAGTAGACTAGTACAAACAGGCACTAGTCGATCTATAATTTACCATGATGAGATGTATCAAGTGAAACATTATGTGGAGCAAGGTCACTAGATTACAAGATGTTGTAACCGCTAGTCTAAGATTAGGATATAAGTACCTCTGGCAGTATGTTCCTCAAGCAAATGTGAAGAAGACTGAATGTAAAGTGTGTGGCCGGACATAAGGCCACACACTTGAACACTACGTCTTCCACTGTATGAGGATAGAACCTTTTAGGGACAGGTCCAAGAACACTGTGTGAAACGGCACAACACTTCATCTCTAATGCCAAGTTAGCCGACATATTAAGATTGTATCCATTTTTTTGCACTTAATAGCTATATCAGTTCCCATGTATAGAACCAAATACACTAAGTGCTTGAATACCTCTTACTCAAATGTGAATAACAAAGTGTGAGGCCAGACACACTGCCTCACACTCCTGTACTCACGCAGTTGTGAATAAGTTACCCTTTATACATAGAACTAAACAAATAATGTATTTGAAATACTGTGTAGCATTCATTGCCATAATATCCTGACCACGGGCGTTAATTATTCTGACCCTTTTTAAACCATACACTGTAATCCTTTTGCGCTACCGCTCCACAATAAACTAGCTGCTGTAAGAGGCAAAATTCAAATTCTCAGTCACAGACCTCCATAAAATATGGCGTGAAATAACCCCCACCCATCCGAGCAAAGACTACGCTCCCTTCCTTTAAATCATCTCAAAAAAATATTTCTTGTCGAAGTATTAATATTTTTGTAATACCTACTTTATATTCCTACCTTTATTGTGCAGTTGCCAGCAAAACCACTATATCATATTAAAATTGTCATGGAGATAGATAGAAATTACCATTGCAATTATCATATTTGTCGACAAGACAATCATGACACTGACAGCTTCTGTCCTCTTGTTCCAGCTTAATACAACTCAGATATCAACTCCACGGTAAAATATGTAAATATTCTAATACACAGTAAATGTAAAAATATAAATATATAAAATAAACAACTAAGTTATAACCGTGGTAATATTTTGATATGTTCTTACTACCACCATGTTATGTGTACGATTCCAGATGATACTAAATGTTATATAATACTTCCTTTGAGATAAATGTACAGTATATATCTTCTTATTTTTTTGTACAGTATACAGTATATCAGGCGCCTTCAGAGCTCGGGCTCTCAACTGGCTCAGCCATGTTAATATTGTTATTATTATCCACTCTGTATCTGTATTTTTCTGGCTCAATAAACTGTTTCAATATCAATATCAATGCGTAGGTAACGAAGTGTTGGTTGAGAGCGTAAACTGAGGTCACTGACCTATTCTTCCTATCTATAAACCAGTCATTTAAGACCGAAGGTTCACATGCAACTTGTACTTTGAACACACAACCTTAAGACTGAATCAGTAAACGCCCAGACATTTTAAAGGCCCAATTAATGGGGAGGGCTGCCAGAATATGTAATATATATCTGAAGCCAAGATAAACGCACAAGTGGCGTGGAACAAGACACCATCGTAGAACAATTGTAACAGGAAACACTGCCAACATAATCAATTGTAATATACTGTATGGTTTCCGGCGACATAATATCAGTACCAAAAATGTAGTGACCTGTTTGGGAACAAAACATCGGGTAGTGATGTGGTTTTCGGTAACAGTATTAATTCCAGTAATATATGCGGTTTATTAAAATACAAGAATTGCAGCGAACATAGATTCCTAGAATGCAGTGGCAATTTATATAGATTTTAAGAATTCAACAACGCTAACATATGTGGTTTCTTTGAATACTTAAAATTAATAGCAGCAACTGATGATTTCCGAGATCTAATTAAACCTTAACCTACTGTAATTGTAGAAATTCTAAAGAAAAGGCGGTGTTCTTTACTGTGTAACATTTATATTTTGTGGTATAAAATTACCACACTTGCCAGATATATATATATATATATATATATATATATATATATATATATATATATATATATATATATATATATATATATAATATATATATATATATATATATATATATATATATATATATATATATATATAAACTCAAACCAATTACAGACTTGACTTCCGCGACATATGGAAGCCTAACATACAGTGACAGGCGTCGAGCTGGTATGTGCAGAACTCCATTATATCGTCCGCACCATTCTCAATCGCGCCTGTTTTAAGCACTCGCAAAGTTATTCTGATCCCTTTGCTGTTCAAATTAGACACACGTTTTATTTTTACCTGGAGGAGGAAGTTGATGACTGTCTAATCAATACTTCAAACCTGACACATGCTAAGCTAAAGAGAACCATTTATATTTTACCTTGCTATATTACAAGATTTGGCCCTTTGCGGGCTAAAGATACACCTCGTGCTTATTGTGATCTGAGCTTTGAGATAATTCCACAAATAACGAACTATAAACAGAGAGATGGACTGTCAATGTAACAGGACTAATAGGAGGCAAAGTGCGAAGATAAATCTAAGAGCATTAAATATAACTCGTGAAACATTATGAAATCCCCCAACCACAAGGCAGAGCGCACCAAAAGATGAGCCCCTCGGCATATGTTTTCACCAAATTTCACGACACGACTTTTGTCTTTCATTGTACATAAGCCCCATACCTTGCCTCTGACCACCAACCTTCAATTTACTGATATTCTAAAATTTCTTAACCACATCTTGTTATACACAAATCACCAATAATGAGGTTAGATTTCGTATTAAATAACAAATTATCCCCTTAAACGACTCATAAATACTCATTTCCCAAGAGAAAACTGGATAATATCGGCGAAGAAGTATGCTGTACGATTACCAACACACCTCCGGCCAACCAGACGTATGATTAAAATCTCACGGCTCTTAAAATACACACACACATATCTTGCCAACTCTGCACATCACACAACCTGGATGATTCACAAAGCCACCTGGCCAATAATTATTACCTGCAGAATAATCCTAAAGTTGTGTTCAACATGCATGCTACATATACTGTATATTGACTGGAAAGCTCGTCAAGCGTCATCTGCAACAATTATTTCGCTGGCAATATGTCAACACGACTTGTAGTGAAGGTCAGTCATTAAATTCAACATAAACAAATGGCTGAAACCAATCCAAGCTGTGCAAATATCAATGTTTCACGAATCCCTCGTGAATATTTACTATTAAATTACTTTCAAGTACAGTATTCTACTTTAGTTGTTTATCTACCATGGTAACATGCTTCAATAGTACTTTATGACAGGACAAAAAAAATTCTTATTCCATATTAGGATATACTGTAGTTACGAAATTGTATTGTGACTTTTAGATGGCAACCCTTTACGCCTGTTATGTGGAAGCCCGTTGACTTTTTTTCAGGAGGCCGATACAGCACAGATGAAGAAGCTCCACCTAAAAGAAATCGGTCACAATCCCAGCCAAGCAACAACGGAAGCCCCATTCTTCCTGTCATTTAAACTATAACTTAAGAAAATTAATAACGATGTTCTTTCTTTTACAATAGCTGCTGTTAAATTGCATGTTGTTTCTGGTTTAAAATTCAATCGTTTCATCTTTTCCCGCTGAACTAATGTTTACCATCAGATAGGTCGTCTAATCAGATAATGATTGGGCGATTCCGGTTTATCTGTGCAAAGGACCATAATGGAAATTGAATACCAATCTCCTATTCAACGAGATAAACAATGAGAAAATTTTGAGGTGCCGAAAAGAAGACTTATTTGTGTAATATTATTAAAAGTCAGTGCTGAAATTTGGGAGGGAGGTGCGGGTACCGAGGCCTAGGGGATGATCGTGCACTATCTCCCTTTCATCCACTAGGGGTAGATCGGATGTACATCAAAAGTTATGAAGACAGAGCTGAAATTTGGTAGCGAGGTGCGAGTGGCATTAAGGATGGCCGTGCACTATCTTCTGCCCCTCACCGTGGTGAAGCAGGGGGATTTCTCTAGTGTATATAAAACAAAACATTATCTTCACAGATGCGTTCACTACTGCCCAAAGCACGTGACAGCACGGCAAAACTTGCCAGATAGAGCACAGGATAATAAATATCAACAATAAATCTGACATGGTACATTTCAGTCCCTCACCCGAGCCAAGTAACTGCCTCCCAAAACACCATCATCACCCCAACCTATACAATATAAACCAGTATAGCTACGTAAAATAAACCCTCATCGACATTTGTGTGCATGAGTCCGTTGCGGGGGAAAATAATTTGTTTATATGTTGAAACCTAATCTAACTTCCGTTCAATAAATTTAAGCACCCTGTCTTGTGTGGTATTTGATGTTTAGTTAACTTGTATTAAAATCCACCAACTAATTTGTTATAGATAGTTTGTTCAGGAAGACGAACACAGGTTAGGAATATGCAGGAGGGAACACAGTAACTCATTCAAAACTTGGAGGTAAAAATGAATCAATCATTTCACTTCCGCTACTATTAGGCAGACATCATTTGACTATGTTGCACTTACGGTAATCTGTTTCTAACAAAGAATACAAGCTTGTTAATGAATTGCTGGCCTTCAACGACTAAGGGCAACTGGGGTCAACCTACACCTCCGGCAGCAAGTGACAAACAGGCCAACGTTGTAAGTGTGATTTTATTATTAAGGAATTTTAACCTCGGAACCATGGAGCTGCGAGGGGAGTGAACCAAGGCAGAGGAGGTGGCCACATATAATTTTAGTGCGCCACACACCTGTCACACCAACCTGTTGCGGTGTTCCCCATGCGAGACACCTTCAGTGAATCAACGCCAGCAAGACATATTGTCCGCCACCCGAGACCAACAACACACACTGAGGACCTTCAACGGATGCTGTGTTGGACGGCCAAGGAGACGAGGACATGGGGAGTGAAACAGGGGGTTTGGAACCAAGGGATGTAGGACATTGGGGCGAGGTAGACAAAAGGGCTATACTGTATATAGCACATAGGGACGAAGAAGAGGGAGGGGGGATGGGACAGGACAGAAGTCCTAGAACAGTCAGGTACCAGACAGAATAGGGGAGTATTCCTACCCGGCCACGTTATCCTGGTGTCAGCATCCCCCCTGCTATCTTTAACTCCCAGGTTGGCACTTCACAGACAGCTGAGCTTCCACCATCCACTGTTACCCCCACCCACCGCACACCTCCCTGTCTCTCACACGCTCCCGACACCCCTCTCCCGGCAGTGAACAGTGACATCACCCACATGATTCTGACCTATATATAATGTTAATGAATATGATGTATTTCTTTGTGCATGAACCTCTGTCCTGCGTGGCAGTGAGAAGTGATACCACCCTCAGTGTCAAGACCTGACTGAATTACTCAGAATAGGCAAACTGTACTCCAAGCTGTCAATAAATTTGTTAAACTAAAAAAAAAAAAACTCTCCCGGTTAACTCCCTCCACACCCACACACACACACATTTCTGTCTAATGTATATTTTCAGCCTTCGGGCTGCTGAACCTTTTTTCAACAAACCGTTAATTATTTAAGATTATTATTAAAATTATTACACACACCTCATCCCTACATGGCCCTCCAGGTCCTCCGCACACACAATACTACCTCTCTCCCGTCTCCTCCATCTCCCACACGATCCCTCCGCACCCCCCCACACACTTCCATGTCGCTCCACTAGAGTTTACATATTAGGAGTTAAAAAAATCGAAATGATAATTTACATACAATGTAGTTGAGTTAGGGCACAGGGTTGTCTAGTGCACTTACAGGCAAACTCATGTTACTG
Source organism: Homarus americanus (assembly GCF_018991925.1). Classification (NCBI taxonomy): domain Eukaryota; kingdom Metazoa; phylum Arthropoda; class Malacostraca; order Decapoda; family Nephropidae; genus Homarus; species Homarus americanus. The sequence goes on along the minus strand of NW_024734615.1, from coordinate 7,561,364 downwards.
ATACCGTAAACTCATGTTACCTGATGAACTCGCATTACTTGTAGAACTTTTGAGGCAAACTCGTGTTACTTTGTAAACTTTACAGGTAATCTCATGTTAAATCCTGAACTTAACATGTGAACATTAGATAAATTCGTGTTACCTGGAGAACTTTACAGGTGATCTCGGTGACCTAGTGCCCACAAGTTTCACCCTACTTATTACTCAGTGCATCTAGGAATCGACCACTACAATGGTAGAACGCTTACGCCGAGATGCCAGGCTGGTTTTTGTGGGACCACCCTCCCTTGCTCTGTTACCCACTCCTTCACCCACTCCCCTGCTTTTCCCCCACTCAAACCACATCCCTGCTACTCCCTCCCTCACATCGCCTCACTCTCCTTTACCCTCACCGCCTCCCTCTCCTACACTTCTTCACCCTCATCACTCACCTCCCCTGCTACCCTCTCACCCCACTCCCTCTCCTTCACCCTCATCAGCCACTCCCCTGCTTTTCCTTCACTCACACCACATCCCTGCTACCATCTCACCCACACTCCCCTTCCTCCACCCTCATCTCCCCTGCTACCCTCTCACCCCACTCCCCTTCCTCCACCCTCATCACTCACCTCCCCTGCTACCCTCTCACCCCACTCCCCTTCCTCCACCCTCATCACCCACTCCCCTGCTTTTCCTTCACACATCACCCCTGTTACCCCCTCCCTCACCACCTACCTCTCCTACACTTCTTGACCCTCACCGTTCACCTCCTTGCTACCTCCTTCACCCCACTTCCCCCTCCTTCACCCTCACCACCCACCGCCGCTATAGGTACTAAGCAGCTATCAAACAGGGAGGTACTACCGCCCGGGAAGATATTGGAAGCATTTTTTTTTCTTTTTTATGGGGATTAGCCCACCCGGACACAGGTCACTGACCCACATCGGGGCCTGGGGGGTAATAATAATAATAATAATAATAATAATAATAATAATAATAATAATAATAATAATAATAATAATAATAAATAAAATTTATGATAAAACAAACAAAAATTAAATAATAAAATAATAATGATAATAATACAGTAACTGTAATAATAATATTAATAATAAAGAACTATAAATACAAAAATGAAAAAAATCAAAAGTGAGAAACGATATATGAATGTTGTGTTGTCTAATGGTAGACCCTGCTGCTATATGGCAACACGAAAATTGTGACCAAGTCCCACGTTGCTGATCTGACTTTCTGCCTAATTTACACACAATTGCAGGGTATCAATTTGTTTCTCTTACTTTGACAACACAACATACATACAGTATATTGTTTCTCACTAATGATTTTTTTTCATTTTGCATTTCTTTACGGTTCTTTATCATTATTATTATTATATTATTATTATTATTATTATTATTATTATTATTATTATTATTATTATAAGTGTTTTTATTATTATTGTTATCATTATTTAGATAAGATTTTTTTTTAGATTGCCCCCGAAGGAGCTAGTTTATTGGGCATTACATTTTCGCCCCCAGGCCCTGATGTGGGTCAGTGACCTGTGCCCGGGTGGGCTAATTCCCATAAAAAAGGGAAAAAAGTACAATTTGGTGGGTGTAAAGTGAAATACGACAGCTGCCATGAACGACCCAGTTCAACCACCCACCAGCAAAAACTCAATACACGAGGCGACGATGAGACGACGTGTGGAGGACGATTGCAAGGGATTGATTAGTGTGGGAGTGACGGGGGAGAGTGATGAGTATGGGAGTGACGAAGGCGAGTGAGTTATGAGTATAGGAGTGACGAAGGCGTGGGAGTGATGAGTACGGAAGTGACGGGGGTTTGAGTGATGAGTATGGGCAGAGCCGTCCCTACGGTAAGGCAACCGTCCCACGGCCCTTACCTCACCCAACACCAGAATTAGTGACCGCGTTAAGTTGACCTCACCTTACCATCCAGATTCAGGAGACCACCTGAAGGATTGGTGACCAGCACAGTTAGGCAATGCATCTGCTAACATTCTTTACTGTGCTCTCTGTAGAAGAGGAAGTGAGGACGTTGACAGCAGTCACCTGTCAAAGCTGTCGAGACTCTGATTCTCCAGTTGTCCGTGATTTGTGTTTTGTGAAATTGTTGATGTTTTCTCCATCCCCTCTTTAATTACAGTTGTATACAGTGTAGCACTGTTGTATGACCATCAATAAATATACTTATGCTCTAATGTTATGTGTCTAAGCGTGGTGTTACTGGCTGAAGGGGAAGCAAGCACACACCTGCTCCCTGGGTCTTTACCTGCGGGAGTCAGAATATTATTAACGACTTTCCCCATGCCTTATTGGCTCTGCTATTTGTTTAACTAAGCTCAAATAATTATAATAATTTTTTAATTTCTGAGCTCAACCGTCAGTGACGCTCTTGATTAATGGCCAAACTTTACACAACTTGAATGCAATCGTCCACACGACAAATGTCTATATTCTGTTCATGTTAATATAAAGACCAAATAAATAATTTTCCTTAGTGTATACAAAGTTGAACATGCTCTCTGAAGATGATATAACTAACACAAATGAAGGGAGCGGGACAATCTTGGCTCACGTTCTTATCACCCGTTCATAAACACCAAGTGCACTAAGTGGTGTGATGTTTCGTTGGAAATTTGTAGACAGGCTGATTTTATAAATTTATGATTACAATTATATTTACAGATGAAAAGTAATTAAAACACACACACACTCACACAATATAAGTGGAAAGATATGGAGTCACTAACATTTTCTAAATTATATAATGGTCAGTATTTTGAACCGTATACACAATTTACAACCTCTTGCTTATCATATCTTCCTCGTATTCTTGTTATGTCCTGTATAAGAACGCGACTTGGCCCAATATTGTTTAAATCAAAATAAAATAAAACTGAAAATTTCTAGTCGATGCCCTTAAGGTTAAAGCAGCTGGTGATGAAACTACAGTACCTTGTTTACGCCGTAGAATACAGAGGCCAAAGCTTCGCACTGCACAAATTAAATGACAGAGAAGAAGCTTGTATTATCACCGTGAGACACAAAGGCATACCACCAACATCTGTGACGCATCAACATGTTTTTGATGTGAGGAACACTGGTAGATTATTTAAACACATAAAACTAGACTTAAGACTGCGTTACGAGGAAACGCAATGATGATATTAAGATCACGGCATCTTCGTGGTTTGAGAAGTATTTTTTTTAATACTTGTTTTCCATTTGTCATAAATAGGCCACTACACTTATGACAATATAAACGGAGAAAGACCTTTCAGTTTATTTCAGTTAGACTTCTCTAGTACACTACAAATAAGAGATGGGAATGGATAATTAAATATCGTGACATTGGTAGGCTATGTACTGGGACTGTACTGCACCTTTCATAGAATATATATCTAAGGAGAAGCATCACCTAGTAAAGTACACCAGTCTACCGTACCCCATTCCAACACAACCATATGATGGCAGTAACACAAACCCGCATTGACTCCCTCTCGTTAATTCTAACTTGTGTGTCAACCTGGCACCACATCCCGTCTATCTCCGTGTTTACACTCTACAAATCTCAATTATATACATAACCAGTATCCCAATACAGTAACATACATAAATAACTTATAAATATACAGGGAGAACACACGTCCACAGGTGAGGGAAACACTACCAAGGTTGGTCATCAGTCCACAGAACACACTTGCTCGCAGCATGGGAATAAGTGTTGGTGGTGTTGCAAATACGTAACCCAACCTCGCCGTGCATAAGTTTAAAATTATACACACTAACACTTGTTACTAACATAAAGAACAAGCACTCGTAGAACCAATGGTAGTGATGCCTAACCCTAATACTACAGGTAACTCCCCATTTAATAGGTATAAAAATGAACGGAAAAATTATAGGTTAAGGGACGCGAGCTTATTAACTACCCCGGTAACTTACAACAAAATATATACAGTATACCCAAATACTCCTCCCACTTGTCAAGATCCGTTTCAAGATGTGACATGCTATTTTCATTATTTGTATTTTACTTGTCTTACGGAGCGATTTCGCATGCTCCGGTTAATAAAACAAAATATCACTGAATTATTTTGATTTTGGCAAGAATGAACCAAAGATTTGTACTGCTCAGTGGTCCGTTCCTTGTAAAAACGTAGTTTGTTCTCATTCTACGGAGCGCGTGGACTGTGCTACATGCCGTTTCGTATAGCGAGTCCCATTTTGAAAAGGATTCTAGTGAGAGGAGTGCTGTACTTCGATAAATATTTTGTTGTGAATTAATAAGCTACATTTGTTCTGCATATTTAGCACAGTTCCTGGCTTATCAATGGGAGATTATATACGTATTGATCGTTAAAGTAAAAGTATGCCCCATTAATCTGAAGGCCTGTTTGGGGGCAGTTCGGATATGGCACATTTGAGACGAACCTTTTTTTCCCCCGGAATCCATCTTTTCCATAATTATGAGAAAAAATAAGACAATAAAATTAATATGCAACACTTTTTTATATCAATGACAAATTACCCTGGTCTAGATTCTTTAAAGTTGTTACTTTATTTCCCACCACTTCAACGGGGAATGAAACCACATCAAACTTGGTCAACATACGAGTTACAAAGTGAAAGAGAGCAGTAACTAGCGTCGAAAATGCACTCAGATTCTACCTTGGAGGAGATAGTTTATTAACTGCGTTGTTGACGTATGAATATCCGAGAATCCGTGTGTATACTCGTATATCAACACGGAACTGTACCTTCAGGATCCAAGTCAACACCAATGTGAGATCGAGGATTTGTTTGGGAGGTGAGTGTGGCAGCACTTATTAACTTATCAGCCATCCCCCTCAAAACCTCATCAGCAAAACAATATGCTTCCCCACTGCCTATTTAGAAAAAAATGGCGTATTGGGGAAAACAGGAAAGGGTTTAAAAGCCCAATTAGGAAAACAAATAATAATTCGGTCCTCAAAGTATAATTTTAATTAAAAATACGATGGTAACTAAAACTTGGTAAGCAATCCCCAGAGCTTAACTTAGATAAACAATAAGGCCCCAAAGGAACGCAATATAATAAATACCAAGAAAAGTAAGATTATATGAAAATTAAAACTCATGATTAAATCGTATTCCATCTTCGTGTTGAGAGTAACGGAAGATATTTTTTATTTATTCTTCGGTGCCTAGTACCGCCCTAACCATATAAGAGTGGTGCTCAACCCTTTTGAGTGAGTGGGCCACATTATATGGGTAACTGTGTGATGAGGGCCGCACATTGACCTTAATTAATGCGAATAAGCCTAGTAAATAATATATACATTAAAAACATTGATTATTAGTTATCAACCACGTGCCGTAATCTTAAAGAAGGAATTATAATCAGAACACCCCTTGCAGAAATAGCATTTGTTTAAATTTAATTTCTATAAAATATGAAGTAATATTATTTACATTTCAACTAGTTGCCGAGGGCAGCATTAAACTTCCCTGGGGGCCGCATGCGGCTTGAGCACCCCTGATCTACCTTACGTATTACAGTATATCATCTTGCTTATTCTTAAATTTACACGAAGACGACTCGTTAAATGAAGCTTCTCTCCGTCTCCACCTTTTTATTTATGCATCACACAGAAGATTTTTTATTTCTTTTAATTCTCGACATAGTCCTAATTACTACAGCAGACTAACCTACCATCCTTATTATTTGTGATTCTACTAAAACTGGAGTTAATGCCATCTCCTGTCTAACTGTGAGTAAGACCCAAAGAATTCTTTAAATGTCAAGAAACAAAACTGCCTGCATCAGTTTATGAGGGTTGTTACAGGGCATCTTTGTGTAGAGCTGCATCTAGACTGGGTACAATATTAAGGAAATGCGGGCTACAAAACTTGAATTCGAAGATTTTTTTTCTGAGATTTGGCTCCTAAGACATCAAAAATATAATAGAAATTCAAAATGGTTTGATCTGTCTGTGGAGGAGGGTTGCCATATAGTACATTCTTGTTGATATTGGCAAAAACAAACAAAAACAACTACGAACAACAAAATAAACTAATATTGCGATCTCTTATGGCACGCGCCGTATCTTTTCAAAGAATCTTTCTACCTTACTCCCACAAACGTACACGAAACTTTTATAAATCAAGAAGAGTGACCGGAAATCTGGGGTGTCGGGAAGTGCGGGCGAGAGAATAATGGATGTAACCATGAGTGTGGTGACGGCCAGGCTCGCGGGTTTTTGTCGGTGTTGGTGCGGGGCCAACACCCTCGCCACCATCTCTTGTAAATATTCCCAAATACGCCGCCAATTTACACTCCTTCCCCCAGTAAACACAAATGTACACTACTGTCCTCCGCACACGTCTCAAGTGGCCGTGAATTTTGCAAGTTTATGCAATAGACTAAGAAATTAAGGTGGGTTGAAAATTCCGAGTTTTGTTTTCATTGTGTGATTAGTTTTGTTTACATCAAAGGCAACACAACAGTACAGGAGTACAACACACCGGGAACGAAACGCAATATTAAATTTACAAAGCTGTATCGAACAAATATAGCCAAATCATATCAATAGTGACTAGCTTAAGCACTTCAGCATCCCACTCTTTCCCTTCCCTAAGGCCTAAGCTGACCACATTAATATCACCGCTGCAGCTGGATCCATAAACAAGATTGAAAAAAAAGTATTTAATATTTATGAAAATTATGTAACCTACGACGATAAATACTGTGGGCTGTAAAAGCAATCAGAAGATCTAGCGCGTTGACGTTTCTGAGCTGAAGTAAACACGAGGGTTGGTTCTTCCATCCCATCTCAGAAATTCCCACCAAATAATTTTCCACGGGACAAAATCCGGGCATAAAAATAATAAAATTTTCCAATGGGTAGTGTGTACAAATTATACCGGAACTATATATGCATGACAAGTGTTGAAACAATGACTATATGTATTAATGTTTCCCAATTTGAAATATTTAAAATAAGGACATGCAGTTCAGGTGGCATCATGTAAAATTTGGGGATTACGTAAACATTTTGAAGGTATCAACTACGAGGTGAGAACGAACATCAAATCTCTTAACTATTCACGGGATACATAAATGTTCCTGGCGGGTAAATAAAGTGGACAAAACCCTACCAGCTCATTTTTACGATAGATCTGCGTTGGGCTAGGCCTGTTTGCGTTGGCTTTGGTTAGGCTAGGTTCTGATAGGCTAGGCTAGATTAGTTTACGGCTAACCATTGTCAACGGCAATAGGAAAACTAGAAGTAGAAATTAAGATTTTTTCTGACATTTATTGTTATTTTATCTCATGAATGCTCTCATATAACACACATTACCTTCACAGACTTGCTCCACTTGTGACTAATTCTTATCAACAGGCTAGTGATATTTACTGTCTCTTGTTGGGAGTACAGAGTTCCTTAATTTACATAAACACCGAACGTAGAAAACATGTACTGTACACTATAAACTTTTAAATACATTTGATAAACTTTTCTATACATTTTGTGATGTTAGGCTATTTAATTTCTAGTGAAATATGCTTGGGTACCAAATTTTCAGGTGATCCCGTTGAACTTGACCTTGGAATGACAAACACATCTTTATGGTTCACAGTACCCATGACAGAAAGTTGGCAGCTGAAATGAAATCGCAATTATATGAAGACTAACGAAAATGTATAAGTCATGAGGACGAAAATTAAGTTTATTTTATAATTCGGTGAAAAGGATGATAGTACAGTAGTTTATTCAAGATTTGGTCATAGTAAAGAAAAATCACAGTTGACAAAGTCCATCCCTCTCGGCAAAATTCATTAAACTGGACAAAATTTAACTATCAAACCAATAAAATAAACAACATTTAACCACTTCACCAATAAATTATGCAAAATTCAACCACCATAAAGTGGACAAACTTCAACTAACATACTGTACTGCACTAATAAACTGGACAAAATTCAATCACATCAATAAAGTGGTCAACATTCAATTACCACAACAAAACTTGGCGAAATTATCCCAAAATATTTATGATATATTAAAAAAAAAAAAAAAGAGGGAGAAGGTAGCATGAGGCGGTGGTGGAACGCGGCTTGCTGTACCACCGAGCAGTGTAATAATAATAATAATAATAATAATAATAATAATAATAATAATAATAATAATAATAATAATAATAATAATAATAATAATAATAATAATTACCGGTTTATTGAAAGAGCATGGCAGCCGGAAGGCTGAAAATACACAGTTACATAATTGGGGAAAGGGTCTCTTGATTGACAAATAATATACAGGGCATTTCAACATAGTGACAGTGCAAAAAGAGTAAGATTGACTGGGAGTGAATTGATTGATTGATACGTTTATTGAGATACAAAAAACATTAATACATCTCAAAGGGATGAAGTGACATAAGTCATCCCCACCCCAGTCCAGGAATGTCCCTCTCAGAACTCACATAAATCCCTAATATTTCATATAATCAGTTATAGTACATAGTTATATTCTAGATGCAAAATTTCTATAGTATTTCTTTAATATTTCATCTATTTTCTTATTTCCAAACATCCACTCTATTTGCATGGGGACATTATTTATATGGGCATTTCTAAATACATTAAGCAATGGGCATTCCAGTATATAATGTGGCAGGGTATGGGATCTGGATGTTCTACAAACTCTACAATCTTTATCCTGTTCACTTCTCTCAGCTCCAAGTTCCCAATAATATTTATATCCTAATCTTAACCTCATATACACTGAATCTTTCCACCTACTCCTATCTTTCCCATATGTAAATTTTGTGGTAATGTTTCATTGTTTCACTTTTCTCGTATATTTCATTCCTTTTGAAATTATCTTCTATTGATTGTATTTTCCGTAATTTGCTCCTTAATTGCTTCAAGGTTTTAGTACATATTATGTCGATCTCGGCCTTTTCCGTGGCTCTTTTTGCTATTATATCTACTGCTTCATTAAGACCAATCCCCACATGTGAAGGGACCCATACAAATTGAACATTTATGGCCATTTTTCCTCATTGTATTTACTAATTTTCTACATGAACCAATAATGTGTCCAAAGACTGGACTCCCACTGTTCAAAGAATCCAAAGTGAATACACTGGTTGATTACAAGTTATTGATAATTTTTTCAATGGTTGGGACAGGGCTGAAAATAAGCGACCAGTACGTGCTGGTATGGGCTGGATGCGGTTGTGATGTCGAACAGCAATTCGCGGACGAGGGATCTCGGGTGGTAGTGTGTGTGTGTTCACTTTATTAAGATCACCCGTCTACTGCCTCGTAAGATGAATTCTATGTGTCACTGCTAATCTAATCCCATTAAAAAATCAGTCACTGTGATATACTGTACCGCTAATAATTTAACAATGAATTTTTAAATCGAATGAAATGGGCCGATTCCAGATAATATAACTCAGCTGAATAGGATTTAGATACACTATCACATCTAGGTTAAGATAACATTTCTTTTATATCGACAGATGGAAATTACTGTCTCTCTCGACTGTACAGTAAACCAAAATATGCTCGCTGGGCTCATGTTCCTAAAACAAAGTTTGAAGCTGTAATGTGTATATGCCTGCTGACACATGTTTGGCGGCATTTTTTTTTTTAACTTTATACCCTACGGGGTAGTGCGTGCATCGCTTCCCCCACAATACCCAGGCTCGTCCCACACCCCTCTCCTCTCCTCTCCCAACCCTTTCTCAGGACAAGCGGCGCCAGAACCGATGTGATGGTGATGTCATTCACACGATGCCGCCGGAAACTGATTCATCGCGTATCGTTTATTTTTATTACATGATACAGTAAAGCTCTCTCTCTCTCTCTCTCTCTCTCTCTCTCTCTCTCTCTCTCTCTCTCTCCACACGAATGATAAACACAGAGGTGGTTAATACTTATAAGCAGTAGGCTCCAGTAGGCTTATTGGCTCAGGCGATGCAGCTCATATACTCAGCTATCACCACTCATTTATATCAAACTGAAAATTTGAAGTTTACCAACGTAACTGGGTCGGTGGAGTAATTTAAAAACTTGTCCCACTGATTTAAAACTATTTCCCGTTCAGCGTTTACCTATTTCCTTCATTACGTCTCTAGTTGTCGAGTGTCAAGATGTGTTGATGGAAGTGTGTGAGTGGTTCCTTTAGAGTTTTTCTAGTGTCTTATTTATATACTCCCCTCCCTCCAATATACTGTGTGTGTGTGTGTGTGTGTGTGTGTGTGTGTCGGTGCTCTGTGTTGGTTAGAATGTAGATAAGGTGTGCTAATAGATGTTCACTGTGTGTAGTAATGTGGGGTGGTGCTTTACTCAAAGCTTTGAGGCGCCGAGGGGACCAGATGCGTTCCATGTTTGTGTTTGTCCACATTAAGGATAAATCTGCAGTTTATCTTGGTCGTCTTTTAGGTTCTGCCGCACCTTCAATGTAGCTTCTGTTAAACATGTCAATATGTGTCGAAGATGTTTTGTCAATGTGTATGTCTCATCGGTGGTAATTCTCCATATCCTGTTTTGTGAGAGTGGGGAGTAGCTCAGTGTGGGGAGGATCATAGACCTCATAGATGTAGTGTTTAGTTCCCTCGGTAAGGTGCCAGAATCTGTACAGGCTTGTAAAGGCTGTTTTTTCTTGATATATTCTTTTGGTTAGATCCCGTTTTTGTGTGTGGTTCTTGTGATGTATCTGTTTTGCTTCTAATGCTAATGTGTTTTTGTTTTCCTTTCTTTGTTATAATATTGTCGAGTCAGGACCCTATGTGGCGCCGTCTGTGTAGAGTCAGGACCCTATGTGGCGCCGTCTGTGTAGAGTCAGGACCCTATGTGGCGCCGTCTGTGTAGAGTCAGGACCCTATGTGGCGCCGTCTGTGTAGAGTCAGGACCCTATGTGGCGCCGTCTGTGTAATGTCCATATTTATGTTCCTTAATAAAGTAATGGAGAGAGGGTGTCTGACCTGACCTGATCATTTATTTAAGATGATAAAAATCGCATAAAACAGACGATCGTTAGTAAGTCAGCTAACTGCCTTGTAGGGTTATGATTACGGCGGCAGCATTTTTTTTTTTTTTTTTTATAAATCTAGCAGCAGCATTTTATACAAGGGGTCGCTTGTCCAGTCATAATATTTACTTACGTTCCTGTGTTACCGAGTGTTTATATTTCAGCCTCTATACTATAGTGAGTTATTCTCCCTGCAGCAACTGTGATTGTTTGACTGGTACAGTACTTCTGCCTCTCTAAACCCCGCACCGATTGTTGTCCTCTTGGGGCCATCTCTCGAATATTGTTTTTTTTTTCTTGGACTTTCATTCGAAGCTGGATTTTTTTTTTCTGTGTGTTGGGGGGTTCTGGCATCAAGTTATGCTGTGATGTGCTCTATGTTCTCCTCACTCCTTCCCTCTTCATAAACTTCACTTCCCTGCTCGTCTCTTCTCATCCTTACCCATCCTAGCAGTGGTGTCCATCATCACGGGCTGGTCAGAATCAGTATTGATAAACCCCACATTCACACAGTTTATTCAGATGCAAGAATACAAGTGAAGATTTAAGTATAAAGTATAGCTAAACCAATTTCAAAGTATCGATATTAACGAAAAAAATTACTGTAACCTAAATGCAAACAGAAACTTATCTCCAAGCAATATAACTTAAGTCATCCACCCCCTCCCCCTCCACACACACACAACGCCCCTGGAAGACGCCGACAACACACATACCCACAAGTTCCCGCCAAGGAATGAACGTTGCTCTACATACAAGTGTCACGTCGTAACTTTCAACTCCCCCTCCACCACTTGTCTCACACTCGGACCCTATTTTCCACATCAATTTACCCCGTTCGTTATACCAATTTAACACAAAGGAGTTTACTAATACCGAGTGGATGTGCCAATTACCAGGGAAGACGTGTTTAGTACCCAACCGCTCCCGCGTTATACATCAATGAATGAGACAGGTAACATAAAACGTGGGTTAAGTGGCCTTTAAGATTCTGACGAATGGTTTTAAACCCACAACAAAACTTGAGAGGAAATGAGAAGCATGACTCATTAATAAAAACAACTACATTATCAGATGCCAAACAACGTATATTACACTAGATTCTCTTGTGTTTTATGGTGTTTGGAACAATATTTTTTTTTGTAGATGACGTTAACCAACTAGCTATGTTTTTTTACACCTCCAGATAGGATATTTGTAGTGAAATAACACGAGTGTCAACATGAACAGTCTAAATATACACAGATCATAAAACATCTATCCTATTGCTCTTTTGTATTTTATGATGTAAAAGGTGTCACTAATGAAGACAGATGTTTATAAAAATGATGCGACGGCCGGAGCCATAAATCATGATACAATCTATCCAGACATCCAGAGAGTGTGTGTGTGTGTGTGTGTGTGTGTGTGACGCGCGTGTCGTGACGTGGGCAGGCAGTAGTAGTGACGCGCGGGGAAGCTGTATGGACCTCGCCGCTACCTACATGACTCACCCGCCAACACAACCTACAATATATCATCAAATTTAAACGATTACTTTTTTTTCCGTAACTGGGGGAAATTACGACACTAACTTGGGTCCCCATCTGGGTATCTGGTACTAAGGCTAGTTACCAAGGTTTATTTCTTTTATTTACCACACAGAGGAAGTGGTCTACCTCAACAATAATTTCCACTCACAAAATCCCCGCTGTTTCCCTTCGGCGGTTCATTCCACCCGACGGAGGGACTACGTGACGTCCTCCTGTCGCCCTTGAACAACAAGTGTTTTCCCAGGGATAAGTTTATCTCCGGAATGGCTTAACGTATCGCTCTAAAACGGGGTTACACAAGAACGCTACACCGTCCAGTAAGGTAAAATGTCATACATAAGTTTTCGTAACACAACATTACTGAAATACCACTGTCGGAGCAGGTAAAACACGGGGAGACGGCGGGGCGGGCAAAGGCGGAGAAGACAAACATTACTGACGGCCATAAAAGTACAAAAAATAAATAAATAATTCAAAATGGACTTGAGCTTAGAAAGTAAACGACTCTTGAAGAATAATGAGAGAGAGAGAGAGAGAGAGAGAGAGAGAGAGAGAGAGAGAGAGAGAGAGTCAAGGTGGACTTTTACACACGCAGCACAGTGGGGAGGGTGGAAGGGTGGGTAGGGTCGACCTTCACGCTGCGGTGGGCTGGTTGGCACTTATACACCGGCGTCTTGTCCACGTTCGCCGAGATAAAAATCACCCAAGTCACTGACATGTTTACACAAGTCTCAACTAGCTGGAGGCATAGCGGCCGTGGTGTCTATGTCAACACCTTAACACCCAACAGATATGCTAACACCCAATTCTCTAAAAAATCGCAAGCTAAATTTCGTCACCTTAATTAGTGAAGGCATCTGGCTGTGTTTGTTGTTTCAGTACAAATTTTGACTTTTATTGGCAGCCATTTGTGTGTGTGTGTGTCGATGGTCAGGAGATATTAGGGATGCATTCTCACATCTTTTAAAGGAAAAAAATAAATACACGAACCTTTGTGAATTCGGCACAATACCGTACTCACGTCCCTCCCTCCTGCCCACACTCGTTAATTATTCCAGGATAATTAAAATAAACGAACATTGTTAAGCAAAATAATTATAATCAATCTTTCAGATATTACGTTTAAAACACACTGGCCAAGATGAGAAGAAACAAGAATTCAACTGTACAGGAAGATGATGAAGCTTACAAGGAAGAGAGTGAGGGAGGCTCACCTACACCACCACTCACCTTCCTCCTCCGTTTGCTGCAGTAGTAGTGAATAATGTTCATCCATACTAGCGACATGGTGTGTGGCCCCCGCCTGCTGACGGTACAACTATTGTAAAAGTTGTGCAGATGTTGTAAATGAAGTGCAGATGTTGCAGAAGGGAAAAGATTGCAGAATTATCGTAGATGTGGCAGGGGAATTGCAGGAATTGCAAAATAATTGTAGGTGCTGTAGAAAACGTTCATATGTTGTAAAATAAGTACAGATGTTGCAGAAGTCGTGTAGGTGTAGCAGAAGGCTGATGATGAGCTACACACAGGAGAGGGGAGCGTTGCGTCACTCGCAAAGGCTTCAGCTACGAAACACCCGCCAGATATTCGCTGTCCTTGTGACTGCTGAGGCAACGCTCGCTGTACATCACACTTTTTTGTCCTCAAGTGATTTCTGAGACTGCCAGCGGTGTTTACTAAGATTCCCTTTCGTGTCCTAATGCTGTATAAGACAATGCCCGTGATATATTAATTATGTTATATGCTGACCGTTTCCTGAATTTCGAACACTTATCGTGGTATCTGGAGCGTATTACATTAGACTTCAAACACGATACCTCACTTATTTCTCCTGATTTTCCACGTAATCTTTTCCTGATCTCTGAAACACTCCCAGAGGTATTTTGTCTTATTTTTACCTCGATCCAATGATAACTAAGACACTTCTTATTTGTAAAATTTTGGTCGTAGCTCTTGTTCTTGAAACACTCACTGGTGGTGGTGAGATACAACTATGTATATATTTTTTCGCTCGTTCGATGGTTCTCTCTTCAATGTTTCTCAGCCCAAAGTCTTATTAACACTCTGTGAAGAACAGCATCCACTGGTAAACTATCCACACATACTCTCACCTCCACATCATCCACACCCACTAACCTCCACATCATCTATACCCACTGACTCCCCACATTATCCACACATACTGACTCTACACATCATCCACACCTACTGACTCCCCACATCATCCACACATACTGACCTCCACATCCACATCACCCACACTTTTTCATCTCAGCTGCCAAAACAAATCTCTTCCTTCGTGGTATATAAACGCAAATATTATCATCAACATGTTTACTTCAAATCCGAACCTACGATGACGCACGGACCTCGAGTCTGCGTCGTAAGAAGTGGCTCGTGTTAATATCTCGAAAGGTTATCATCATCGTCTTGGCGGTTAATGCGAGAAAATTAGGTTAAAGTTAGGTTAGGTTAATTCAGGTTCGATTAGGTTAGTTTAGGTTTGGTTTGGTTCTGTTAGTTTAGGTTCGGTTCAGTTCGGTTAGTTTAGGTTCGGTTCGGTTAGTTAAGTTTAAATTTGGTTCGGTTAGTTTAGATTCCGTTCAGTTTGGTTAGTTTAGGTTCGGTTCGTTTAATTTTAATTTGGTTCGGTTAGTTAAGGTCAAATTAGTTGAGGTTTAAGTTAGTATAGATTAGATACGGTTAGGTTAGGATAGGTTCGGTTAGTTTAGATTTGGTTACGTTAGAATAGCTTCGGTTAAGTTAGTTTAGATTTGATCATGTTAGGTTAAGATATATTAGTTTTACAAGTGGTTTGGTCAGGCTAAGATATATTAGTTTATAATTGGTTATGTTCGATTAGTTTAGTTAGGTTAGATATCCTCCTACTCATTAATATCCAGAAAACAATTCATCAATATACCAATAAGGACACGTTAATATAAGTTTTCTACCTTCTCACAGAGATAATGAGCAGCAGGTTCTATGTAGGAAGAGGAGGTTGAAGTTTTATACCAATGCTTACTTTGTACACGTTATCCTATCTACTCTCCACAGCACCGTTATATTCGTCTTTATTTCTGTTTTTAATATTCTTTATTTTATTTTTTTTAGCTATTCACTTTAGTCATTATTTTCAGTCATATTTCTTTAAAAAATTAGCTTATTTTTATTCTATTACTTATTCCATATAATTTATCGTTATTGATATTTACTTTCCTACTATTAATTAATTTTATTCATTTAATTAATCTTTTTTTTAATTTCCCTTCATTTGTTTAGTTTCAATGATTGATTTATGATTATTACATGTTACTTGAGCTCAGCAAACTGAATTATGAAAACATTGTCTGCCGTTCTAAAATAAATAAAATAGCGAAAGTTTCTCGCTCTATATTAGATACAATAACCCAAACCTCGCTCTAATATACACAAACGTTAAATTATGTTGGTCTAAGTACAAACACTAAACTCACAAACATAATTCGCTCTAATACACCTAACTCGCTCTAATGCAAACACAAAGACATAACTCGCTCGCTCTAAACAAACACCAAACACACACACACTTTAAGTAGTCCTCGAAAACTACACCAAACACACACACGCTTTAAGTGGTCCTCGAAAACTACACCAAACACACACGCTTTAAGTGGTCCTCGAAAACTAGTCTCCCGGTTGTCGACGAACACAAAACCTACATTAGAGGTAGACCTTGAAGCGCCATTGTCAACAATCTTCGCATTTTTTTTTCAAGTCAGGAATTATAAAGAACCTCTAACATCATTATAATCAAGAGAATGTCATACCTATTTATCATTCCATAATTCTCGTCTCAAAATCGATAATATAACTCGTATTTATCACACGCTATTTATACTTCACCGAATCACTAAACATTGCGCCAAAATTCTCTCCCTCACTATCTAAGGATCATTTATATAAGCGGTGAACGCTGTTTTTTATTATTATAACTGCATGTAGATAAACTTGATGAAAAAATCACTAATAGAAAGAAAAATCTGCGTAAATTTCTTTGGCATACATGGAAGTGATGACAGCAGGGAGAGATGGTTGGCTGCTAAAGGCCGCACGTGAAACAAAAATATATCCCTCAAGGGTGAAATATCTTTTTATCAGCCAGACTAGAAAAAACGGTATTATTATTATTATTATTATTATTATTATTATTATTAGCAGCAGTAGTAGCAGCCAAAAGCTAGCCACTCGCTGGTGAAGGTGGTCGGTCGTCTTGGCAACAAATTCCTCCTGAACAAAAGTCATCTCCGACGGCCGACACCCCCGAAAGCATAGATGCGCAGACTAAATAAAATTCACATATTATACCTCTTAAGACTCACCACCGAGACATTAAAATATATAAACATGGTGAAGTACACTGAGTTTACACCCAAGAAAAACTTTAAAGATATTATAAACATTTGGCGTCACGATGTTAGTTGAAGGTCAAACTCAAGTTCTCACGAGTGGGTAAACTACCATTATATAAAACGTAACTAAAACACACACACCATATGGGTCTCATAAAGATGAGAAACACCCGGGTATTTCACCTGATGATTACACACACCCGAACACTAAATGGAGGGAGGTTAGGTTAGGCTAGATTAGGTTAGGTTGGTGAATTTAATCATAAGGTGAAATGCGCGGTGGTTCCTGACTTAACCCGTCAATATATACGAGTAAAAAATCTAATGAAAACTTATAAAAATTGGTAAGCGTTTAAAAAAAAATGTAATATTCAAATCACAATATTCGTTCTTGGCGCACATCACGCTAAATAATAAAATAATAATAATTATAATAATAAAAACAATAAAAATAATAATAACTGTATATAAACACTTCTCTCAACGCAGCGACAACCACAGTGGAGAGAGAGAGAGAGAGAGAGAGAGAGAGAGAGAGAGAGAGAGAGAGACCTTGCTTTCCGAAAGTCACTGTAAACACATCAAGCTTCCTATCACCAGCACAAACGTATCCGCCCCCATAGTTGTTTGAAAGTAAACATAGTACTCTTGGTCTCACACACACACACCGTATTTCATGGTACTACTCCACACTAATAGGGCTACACTGTCAACCTAATACTCTCTTAATTGGTATACAGGGAACACAAGCCATCGTTCATAACCCCCGCCTTGTAGCCATAAATGGGAGTTTCATAACACTGTATCAACTGTACCATACACTGTTCACTTGAGAATCATTTGGTACGATTGTAATCATTGTCCCATAAATTCTTGTTCACTTGATCACCATTTGTCACACAGGGGGGACGACCACCGTATATCACTGCCACACTTTTATATCACTATGTGGACGCCTCAGGGTCGCCCACACAACGTCTTGGCACACCGACTGTTTACATATTTAGCGAATAATTTCAACTTCTTCATCATTTTCAAAAAAACCGGACACCATATAGAGGACAGGTGATTAATATAGTCCTACACGGGAGTAGCGGGCGACAACTACCACCAACCGCCCAGTCGAGAACGTACGCGTTTGTGGCGCGGGCGGGCGGGAGTGGCCACGCGTACACTCTCCCCGACGTGTGAGAGATGACTGCTTCCCCTCACCTTCCCCCTTTGCCACCCCTCCCCTCTCTCACTACCTGTGTCTCTTATCCTGCCCCATCTCTTTGACTTTTCCTCCACCTTGAACTAAAGAGACCCACTGCCTGGTCCATATCTGTCTCCAACACTACCTGCTCCACACCTGTCTCCACCACTACCTGGTCCACACCCGTCTCCAACACTACCTGGTCCACACCCGTCTCCAACACTACCTGGTCCACACCTGTCTCCAACAGTAACTATCCACACCTGTCTCCATCACTACCTGGTCAACACGTCTCCAACACTACCTGGTCCACACCTGTCTCCAACACTACCTGGTCCACACCTGTCTCCAACAATACCTGGTTCACACTTCTCTACAGCACTACCGGGTACACACCTGTCTCCAACACTACCTGGTCCGAACCTGTCTCCAACAGTAACTGATCCACACCTATCTCCATCATTACCTGGTCCACACCTGTCTCCAACACTACCTGGTCCACACCTGTCTCCAACACCACCTGGTTCACACTTCTCTACAGCACTACCTGGTACACACCTGTCTCCAACACTACCTGGTCCACACTTGTCTCAAACACTACCTGGTCCACACTTCTCCCCAACACTACCTGGTCCACACCTGTCTCCAACGCTACCTGGTCCACACCTGTGTCTATCACTATATGGTCAATACCTGTCTCCATCACTACATGGTTCACACCTGTCTCCATCATTACCTAGTCCACACCTGTCTCCATCACTACCTAGTCCACATCTGTCTCCAACACTACCTGCTTCACATCGTGTATGAACACCATCATCTAGACAACTACCCATCTTTAAGAATAAGTCAGAATTATACAATGTCTTGTATTTTGCATCAATTGGCATAATAATCCGTCAAGTGGACTCAGTTGTGAAAGTGAATCGTACACGTGTGGCGAGGCAGCGAGGATACAGCGCACTGCAGTACAGGAGGAGGCAATGTGGCCGGCACTACACTCGACCTCCGTCACTGTCACATTCGTAACTTAGGTACCCATTCGCAACTGGGTGGAATGAGGGTGGGTGCCCTGGTAGAAAGCCTGGGAACATTGTACTTGGCCGCCACACCGCTTTAAGTAATGTAGTTACCATACGAGTGATGAACCTCTCCAAGACTCACTGCTTAATTATTATGGTAACTATTCTTAAGTTGGCATAACTGATAGAAAACAACATAACATGGATTAAATTGTGTACCTAATTATACTACGGTAGTGTTATGTTGTGAGAAGCTGTGTCATGGTGTCCTCAGAGGGTGTCCTTTAAAACGATTTGCTTTACTCACTCCGTGGCCCTTTCATCTGCCCAAGGGCCCCTCGTGTACACCCCTGGGGCATGGTGGCTAAATAATGTCCAAACCTCAGAACAAGGAGGTGACTGTCCAAAGCACAGATGTGTCTATCAAAAATATAAACCTATTAATTAAAGGACGTTTGTAGTCACCCTAGGACAGCCTGTTGGTCCCTGCCTGCTGGTGTCAACACCTTCAACATTGTTCCTAAGGACATGATTCTTCCTTACATTTCACTACACAGGCAGCCACCTGCCACACCTACACTTTATCACCCCATCACACAGTGTAGTCACACTTATACTTCATCACCCCATCACACAGTATAGCCACACCAGGCAGCCACCCACCACACCTACACCTACACTTCAAACACCCCATCACACAGTGTAGCTCTTTCTCTACCAATAGTGGTGTCCCACAGGGTTCTGTTCTTCCACCCACTCTTCCTTCTTTTTATCAGATTTACTTCACACTACGACTAATTCTATCCATTCTTACGCTGATGATTCTACTCTTCACTCTTCTTCACATTTTTCCCTTCCCCTTAATTCTCAAACTAGATCTATCAATGCGGATTTGTGCAGCATCTCCGAATGGGGAGGTAGAAACTTGGTTAAATTCAATAGTAATAAAATTCCGTATTTACCAATCACACTTTCCAAATTAGATGATCCCCCACCGATCACATTTCAGGACGCTGTCCTTCTGCCAAATTCTAAAACAGATATGCCAGGCCTCACCATTTCTTCTAATATGTAAGCAACACATCCTCAACATAGCTAAAGCTGCCTCCCAAAAGCTGGAAATGCTGTACAGATGCCGTAGCTACTTCACTCCTGAGCAGTTGCTTCAAGTTTATAAGGGATTCATTCGTCCTAACTTGGAGTACTGCTCTCATATCTGGGGTGGCTCTTCTTCTGTCCAACTATTAGATAGGGTGGAATCAAAGGCAATTCGTCTTATTAACTCTCCTCCTTTAGTTGATAATAATCTTTCTTCCCTTTTTCTTCGCCGCCATGTTGCTTCACTCTCTCTCTCTTTTACAGGCACTTCAACGGGCAATGTTCGTTGGATTTGGCATCCTGTGTACCGCCGGCAAGGCCGTGGGCCCGTAACACTCGTTTTGCCCGCGGTGCCCACCGTTTCTCTGTGGCTGTCGGTCACACTAGAATATAATTCGTTGTAGTACCTCCTTCTTTCCTCACACAGCCAAACTGTGGAATGCTCTGCCTTTTCTGTGTTTCCACACTCATACAATGTTTCACTTCAAAAAGCTGGTTTTCCGGCATCTTCGTGGTGTAGATTACTATAATCTTTTTCTTTTATATTTTTAATTTCCCTTTACTCTTATATTTTCGCCCCCTAGGCCCCGTTGTGGGTCGATGACCTGTGCCAGGGTGGGCTATTCCCCGTAAAAAAAAAATAAAAAAGCAGACAGCCGCCTGCCACACCTACTGTATACTTCATCACCCCATCCCACAGTGTAGTCAAACCAGGCAGCTACCCACCACACCTACACTTCATCACCCCATCACACAGTGTAGCCACACCAGACGGCCACCTGTCACACCTACACTTCACCACCTCACCACAGTGTTACTGAGATACGAAGATGAAAAAAAACCTTTACAAGGTGTGGATGACACTCGTCTCTCACCAGTGCCAGCCACACAATAGTGCCACGGCTGTCTCTCACGCTGCCACACTCAACCACCAGTTACTTTCCTTCATGTCAACCACCAGTTACTTTCCTTCATGTCAACCACCAGTTACTTTCCTTCATGTCAACCACCAGTTACTTTCCCTCATGTCAACCACCAGTTACTTTCCTTCACGTCAACCACCAGTTACTTTCCTTCATGTCTATCACCAGTTACTTTCCTTCACGTCAACCACCAGTTACTTTCCTTCATGTCAACCACCAGTTACTTTCCCTCATATCAACCCCAAGTTACTACCCCCATGTCAACACCCCAGTCCGTCAGTGACCGTCCCCCTCTCCCCCAGCAAACAATCATGGCAGCTACAACAAAAAGTGACTCTTTTGAGGCCAAGGGCGGAGGTAGTGAGGTCTACTTTACCTCTTCCACCTCCTCCCACGACTTCTCTCGACCTCCTGTCTTTACTGCACCAGTCACCACCTACTGACTTGATTGACTGGTGCATGGAGTGACTGCCTTCACCAGTTACCATCAACAACGAGGTTTAACTATGATAATAAACCCAAATTATCATAGATGCCTACGTTAATTTTTATCCCCTATAGTCAGTGAATATAAGAGACGTGTTGTAGTCACGGGAGAGTCTGAGTGCAATTTCGACGCCATTCTGTCTCCTATTTCTATGCCACAACTTGAGTCAGTCAGGTGGAAGTGCTCTCACGTCTCCACTTACGGAGGAAAAAAAATAACATACAAATCTTAAGACTCTCGGGAGCTTGATATCCTTCACCCGGAATTTCACAACAACAACATCCACCTGCCCCGTGTGTGTGTGTGTGTGTGTGTGTGTGTGTGTGTGTTGTGTGTGTGTGTGGTGTGTGGTGGTGTGGTGTGTGTGTGTTGTGTGTGTGTGGTGTGTGGTTGTGTTGTGTGTGTGTGTGTGTGATGTGTGTGTGTGGTGTGTGTTTGGTGTGTGTGTGTGGTGTGTGTGTGTGTGTGTGGGTGTTGTGTGTGTTGTGGTGTGTGTTTTGTGGTGTGTGTGTTTGTGTGTGTGTGTGTGT